>NC_035445.2:72673621-72973621 GCF_002127325.2 Helianthus annuus
TCAAGTAAACGAAATACTACACTTCGTGGAGAAGTCTGTCGAGATCATAGACCACCAAACCAAGCAGCTCAGACGCTCGCACATTCCCATTGTGAAGGTTCGATGGGAAGGCAAACGAGGCACAGAGTTCACTTGGGAACTCGAAAGCGACATGAAGGCGAAGTACCCGTAGTTGTTTGTTACGGCTGAAGCCTAAATTCGGGACATCATTCCCTTAATAGGGGGAGGCTGTAACACCCTGTGTTTTGAAAGTCAAAGTCAAAGTCAACATTGAAGTCAAAGGAAGAAATGATTGCTAATTGCGATCTGTCTCTGTAACACCCCCAAAATTCCACCTGCGGAAACCCCGCGAGGCGTGTTACGCATCAGAGTTCGAGCCACCAATCACATTGAACCAATGGTAAATACTTAAATAAAACATACCATTAATTACCAATAGAAAATGTCTAACATGATATCAATTCTCAAAATGTTGTATAGTGGAAGCATGTAATAAATCGTTTAGCAACTGTTTCATAATAATACTTAAAACCAATGTATCAAATGTGAGTTAATCCAAGAGTCTCGATCCATGACCACTCCAGCACTCCCAGATAGCAAGTCCATGTTCCAAATGTTAACGACCTACAAGCATGCAGACAAGTGTGTCAGACGACGCTGGTGAGTTCAAAGTTTTCTTAACGTGTTTTGTTACCAGATGTATGTTAATGCGATTCAATGTTGCGATACGATGTTGCCCATGCTAGATACCCTAGGGAGTGTGCCCATATGTATCCGGGGAGTGTGCCCCTTAACAACCCCAATGCTCCTAACCAAGCATTGGTAATGATGCCCAGATAATTATTGATTCCATGTTCAATAATCAAAACCCAATTTAAATGTTTACCCAAGGTTCCCTTCCAAATGTTTACTAGTTGTCCCAAACCACCGGGACGCATGCTTGAGAAGTGCAGTGAACTCACCTTGGTTTGCTCGGTATGATACACAAAAGGTTCTTGAATTAAAGATGGTCAACCACGTCCTAACAGGGTTACCATACGAGTCAGGTTTTGGTTTCAAGTAATGCACATAGGTTTCACACAAATTAACACGTTACGAACACGTATAGATCATGGCAACACTTAACAGTCAAACGACACATTCAACTTGTGCGATTAAAATAAGTCCAAAAGTAATCGGCCCAACATGTTGTGCGATCCACAACATGTTGTGCGATCCAACAAATCCCGGCCCAATTATAATTAAGCCCATCATAAAAATACTCGGTCTAACTAATAACATGTAAATGCTTTGTGCGATCCAACAGCCTTGTACGATACAAACAGTTGTGCGATCCGAACAGTTGTGTGATTATGATTTGGGCTGTTCGGCCCAAATAACGTATCAAGTTCAATATCAGTGTGTGGCCCAACATCTTGTGCGATCAGCACCCGCTTGTGCGATCCACAAGATGTTGTGCGATCATGCTTAACTACATCATCTTGTGCGTCCGGCTTGTGCGACCAGATCAGGTCTTGTGTGATTGGGGCTCTTGTGCGATCAAAGCCCCTTGTGCGATCCGTTTAAACATCCGATAATCTTGTTATTCGGTTACAATTACAATCAATTCGTTTGACCCAATTGACAGTTTCCAAACTTATCATTTATCAATTAACAACTTCTATTCTAGCAATGATCGATCAAAACAGATTGTTACAACCAATTCACATAAACCCTAATCAAAGCATGAACACTAAGCTATCGATTCACATGAACATGTGGCCGATTATATCAACATAACCCGATACACTAGCACATCAACAAGCTAACAATCCGAATCATAGAACATCACAATGGATTGACATCTACATCAAACCGATTCACATCATAGCCGAGTAACATCATATCACAGCCGATTACTATGTGTTCGGTTCTAACTCTAAATCATGCAATCCAAATTGTATGAACATTATCAACAATCATGTATCATTCAAGCAAATCATAATAATATATCATCATGTGAGCGTATAAAACATAAAATCATGGAAGCAACTAGTTACACACTAACCGGTTAGAGGATGAACAAGGCTTTTGATCTGAATAAGGGATGATCTTCAGTTGCCTTGCCGTCGGGTTTGAACGAGAGAGAGAGAGAGAGACAAAGAGCTAGGGTTTTGTGAGTGTGTGGGTGTTTTGTAACAAATGAGAGGACAACTACCTCATGTGTTTTGTACGTATAAGAGAGGTGGGCCGGACCCCTCAATGGGCCGCTCTTAAGATCCGATTACAAGGATGTGGCCCAAATGGCCTTGTGCGTTCAGGTTTGTGTTGTGCGTTCGTGAGTCTTGTGCGGTCGGATCACTTGTATAAACACACATTCACATATAATAAAACATAACATTCATACATTCATTCAATTAACATAGTTCACGTAAGCACGTAACGTTACACAAAGTAGGTTCGAATTACGAGTTGTCACAGTATCCCCAACTAAAAAGAAATTTCGTCCCGAAATTTGGTACGCACTCACTGAGAAAGCTAGGTAAGTTATATCGTTCACTGGTTTTCCTGGGGTGTCACATCCTCCCCAACTTGAATGGGAATTTCGTCCTGAAATTCACTAGTTGCATCAACATTAGGTTTGCTAGGTTTTGACTTGTCTTTGGGGAACAAATGTGGATACTTAAGTTCCATCTGACCCTCGCGTTCCCACGTGAACTCTGGGCCACGTTTTGAGTTCCAACGAACTCTCACAATCGGTATACGGCTGTGTTTACGAACTTTAACTTCCCGATCCATAATCTCAATTGGTTCTTCGACAAATTGCAATTTGTCGTCTATCTTCAGCTCTTGAAATGGTACAACTAGTGTTTCATCAACCAAACACTTCTTTAGCTGTGATACGTGAAACACATCATGGACATTACCCAACTCAGCAGGTAATTCCAACCTGTAGGCCGCTTTTCCAATTCGTTCCAGAATCTTGAATGGCCCCACATAACGAGGGTTTAGTTTGCCACGTTTCCCAAAATGCACCACACCCTTCCAGGGTGAGACCTTTAACATGACGCAGTCATCAACTTCGAATTCCAATGGTTTACTACGCTGGTCAGCGTAGCTTTTCTGGCGATCGCGAGCTGCTGCCATCCGGTTTCGAATCTACACAATGTTTTCCGATGTTTCAAGCACAAGCTCAGGACCTGTGATCTGACTATCACCCACCTCAAACCAACAGAGGGGTGAACGGCATTTTCGTCCGTACAGTGCTTCGAACGGAGCTGTCTTTATACTAGTGTGGTAGCTGTTGTTGTAGGAGAATTCTATCAACGGCAAGTGTTTCTCCCACCCTTTCCCAAAATCGAGTACGCATGCCCGAAGCATATCTTCAAATGTCTGGATGGTGCGCTCGCTTTGACCATCAGTCTGCGGGTGATAAGCGGTACTCATGTCGAGTCGTGAACCGAACGACTTATGCATTGATTGCCAAAGATCAGAAGTGAAACGCGGATCTCGATCTGAGATGATAGAAGTTGGCACCCCATGCCTAGTAACTACTTCCTTAAGGTAGATTGCTGCCAATTGCGAAAACTTGTCTGTTTCCTTGATTGCCAGAAAAATGTGTTGATTTCGTGAGGCGATCAACAATCACCCAAATGGTGTCGTTTCCAGCCTGAGTTCTGGGTAGTCCTGTCACGAAATCCATGGTGATCTGTTCCCACTTCCATGTGGGTATTTCTGGTTGCTGCAGTAGACCTGAGGGCTTTTGATGTTCCGCTTTGACTTTAGCACAAGTCAAACATTTGCTGACGTAGGTTGCTATGTGAGCTTTCATGCTAGGCCACCAGTACGTAGTTTTTAGGTCGTGGTACATCTTATCTGATCCAGGATGTACGGAGTAACGTGACTTATGTGCCTCTTCCATTACAAGTTCTCGTAAGTTGCCATAGAATGGGACCCAAATGCGTCTGGTTACGTAGTAACCACCGTCTCCCTTTCATTCTAGTCATTGCCTTGAGCCACGTAAAGCTTCAGCTCGGACGTTCTCTGGCTTCAACGCTTCTAGCTGAGCGTCTCGTATCTGGGAAGGAAGATTGGACTGAATCGTGAGTTGCAATGCTCGTACACGCCTAGGTGCATTATCCTTTCTGCTGAGGGCGTCAGCTACAACGTTCGCCTTGCCCGGATGATACTTGATGGCACATTCATAATCGTTCAATAATTCCACCTATCGTCGTTGTCGCATATTCAATTCTTTCTGGTCGAAGATATGCTGAAGACTCCTATGGTCGGTGTAGATGGTGCATTTGGTACCGTACAGATAGTGCCTCCAGATCTTCAACACAAATACCATCGCTCCTAACTCCAAGTCGTGTGTCGTGTAGTTTTTCTCATGAATCTTCAACTGCCGCGAGGCATAGGCTATCACCTTCTCGCGTTGCATCAACACACAACCGAGACCCTGAATCGACGCATCACAATATACCACAAAATCTTCGGTGCCTTCTGGTAGGGACAAGATTGGTGCACTGCAAAGTTTCTATTTTAACAACTGGAAAGCCTCTTCCTGCTTCGTTCCCCAAGAGTATACCGTGTTCTTCTGTGTCAGCGAGGTGAGGGGTTGCGCGATTTTTGAGAAATCTTTAATGAACCTTCAATAATATCCGGTGAGACCAAGAAATTGTCGCACCTCAGAAGGAGTCTTTGGTGCCGCCCAATTCTTAACCTCATCTACTTTTGCAGGATCCACATGTATCCCTTTTTCATTAACAACGTGGCCAAGGAAATGCACTTCTCGAATCCAAAAGTCGCATTTAGAAAATTTTGCATACAGCTGCTCCTTTCTCAAAAGTTCCAAGATGAGACGCAGGTGGCGCTCGTGATCTTCCTTGTTCTTGGAATAGACTAAGATGTTGTCAATAAACACTATAACAAACTCGTCGAGGTATGGCTTACATACGCGGTTCATGAGAT
The DNA here is from genome assembly GCF_002127325.2 of Helianthus annuus. NCBI lineage: Eukaryota > Viridiplantae > Streptophyta > Magnoliopsida > Asterales > Asteraceae > Helianthus > Helianthus annuus. Next base: position 72,678,572 of record NC_035445.2, read on the forward strand.
CCATGAAAACCGCTGGTGCATTGGTCAATCCAAACGGCATGACCAAAAACTCATAGTGTCCGTAGCGCGTTCGAAAAGCCATCTTGGGAACATCTTCCTCCCTAACTCTTACCTGATGATACCCCGATCTTAAATCGATCTTGGAATAGAAACTTGACCCTTGTAACTGGTCAAACAGGTCGTCGATCCGGGGTAACGGATAACGGTTCTTAATGGTTACCTTGTTGAGCTCCCGATAATCGATACACATACGGAATGACCCGTCTTTCTTCTTCACAAACAGAACTGGGGCTCCCCAGGGCGAAGAACTGGGTCGAATAAAGCCCCTATCCAACAATTCTTGTAGCTGATTAGATAATTCCTGTAACTCTCCAGGTGCTAACCGGTATGGAGCTCGAGCAATCGGAGCCGCCATCGGCACAAGATCAATCTGGAATTCTACTTGACGATGAGGAGGTAACCCTGGTAGCTCCTCTGGGAACACATCAGCGAATTCTCGCACCACTGGTAGATCCTCAATCTTACTCTCTTCAGACTGAGCGTTGGTAACTAACGCTAACATTGCAGGATACCCCTTTTGTAGATATTGCTGTGCACGCATGGCCGAGATAATACCAACCATCGTCCCACTACGATGCCCTTGAACTAATAATGACTCCCCATCAGGGAGAGGAATACGCACAATCTTCTCCTTACACAAAATTTCTGCTTGGTGCTTAGACAGCCAATCCATGCCTACCACTATGTCAAAGCTACCGAGTGTAACGGGAAGGAGGTCAATATCAAACACCTGACCCACGAGATCTAGTTTGCACCCGAAAAGGACATTCGAGGCTTCTATCGTCTTACCATCTGCTAGTTCTACTACTTGTTTAACTTTTAAAGGTGTTGGGGTTATCCCTAATCGTTGACTAAACTCTAGGGACACATAACTCCAATCGGCACCCGAATCAAATAATACAGAAGCAATACGATTGTTAACAGGAAACGTACCAGTTACAACGTTGCCGTCATTCCTGGCATCCCCTGCTCCAAGCTGGAACACTCTGCCTCGAGCACCATTTCCCCCGTTGTTGCCGTTGTTGTTGTTGTTGTTGTTGTTCCCAGCATTGTTATTATTCGGGCGGTTGTTGTCGTTGGCGTTCTGGTTTAGCTGAGGGCAATCCCGCTTAAAGTGACCCTCGTCACCACACTGATAGCACCCCTTCCTGAAACCCTGGTTCTGCTGGGGTGGTTGTCCCTGTTGTCTCTGGTTTTGCTGGTTCTGTTGCTGCTGGTGTTTGGGCTGGGAGGCCCTACAATCCCTGGACTCATGGCCCGACTTACCACACCTGTTACACATCCGACCACACGGCCCAAAATGATGATAGCCACACTTGTTACACCGTGGCTTCCTCCCTGCATACGAACCCTGACTTTGGCTACCCCCTTGGCCTTGATTGACGGAAGACGACTGGCTGATGCTACGGTTGCTTTTGTTGTCTGGCCTTTTCTGAGCCTGGCCAGCACTGGATGCTTTGTCGTAGTCGTTCCACTTCCGTTTGTTATCATTAGCAAACGCAGTAGCAGTGGGTGCAGCAGCAGTAGTGGCCGAAACACGCGGCGGTAACGAGTTACTCTCTACCTCTTGATCCACAATCTTGTGGGTCAATCGAACAATCTGTGTCAAATCATTCAGATTCGCTGCAGTAACCAAGCTCTTCACACGTGGAGGCAGCCCCTTGATAAACAACTCAATCCTCCGTGGCATGGGCCGTGACAAGTTCGGGCACATATCAGCCAATTCATACGATCGTTTCACATAAGCTTCGACCTCAGAACCTACCATCTTCAAGTCATAGTATTCGTTTTCCAGCTTCTGGATCTCATCTCGAGGACAATACTCCTCCCTGATCCGTTCCTTGAAGTCATCCCAAGTTATGGCATTCGCTGCCTCGAGGCCCAACAACTGAACTTGGGCGTTCCACCATGTTAGGGCACCATCCGCCAAGGTACCCGCAGCGTATTTCACCCTGTCCCCAGCGGGACAGTTACAGATAGCAAACACGGACTCTGCTTTCTCAAACCATCTCAGAAGCCCCACAGCCCCTTCAGTTCCGGTGAAGGTCTGTGGCTTACAGTCCATAAACATTTTGAACGTACACGCAGGCTGGTTGGGTTGAGGTTGCACTTGCTGACCTAAAGGGTGAAAGGAAGCACATTATAGAAGTGAAAAGACGTGTACGCGATATAAGGGTAAGGAGTACTTGGTACATTCCGTACCAGCTTGATAGGCTGCTAAAGCCTCAGCCACACGGGTGTTGATTAGGTTAGTCAACTCAGCCTAAGTCATGTTGATGTTGCCACATCCGTGTCCCCGTCCACTCATGATTCTATAGTTGGAAATGAACCGATTCAGGAAACCGAAACGAGATGGAAGTCAAGTATCATACTAATATCTACGTACTACCAAGCTCACACATAGTAAGGCAGAACCCTTCTCACGCTCGATAAGCCTCACTGGGACTTGCATGCACCCCGCGTTATTATTAAGTGTGCACCCCTAATAATAAGGCAATTTGCATGCTTATCTCAGTGCCTCTTAGCTTGCGCTCAAAGTTTCCCCCGTTCAAACAACACAACGGATGGTATCACAGTCTATGATTCACATGAGTCGAAGAGTAGTGTCACACTATCAAGTCACTATGGTGTTTAAATGTTTCATTTCATATATGTTGTGAGTGTGTGACTGCTAAGCAAGTAATGTATAAAGTGAGAGAGAGACGAACCTTGCAATCTGGAGCTGAGTGTCATGATCGATTTTCGAAGGTGTTTGGTTATAGTCTGGTTTTACAAAACGTTTTAAAACCTAGTTCACTATAACCAGTGGCTCTGATACCAAACTGTAACACCCCCAAAATTCCACCTGCGGAAACCCCGCGAGGCGTGTTATGCATCAGAGTTCGAGCCACCAATCACATTGAACCAATGGTAAATACTTAAATAAAACATACCATTAATTACCAATAGAAAATGTCTAACATGATATCAATTCTCAAAATGTTGTATAGCGGAAGCATGTAATAAATCGTTTAGCAACTGTTTCATAATAATACTTAAAACCAATGTATCAAATGTGAGTTAATCCAAGAGTCTCGATCCATGACCACTCCAGCACTCCCAGATAGCAAGTCCATGTTCCAAATGTTAACGACCTACAAGCATGCAGACAAGTGTGTCAGACGACGCTGGTGAGTTCAAAGTTTTGTTAACGTGTTTTGTTACCAGATGTATGTTAATGCGATTCAACGTTGCGATACGATGTTGCCCATGCTAGATACCCTAGGGAGTGTGCCCATATGTATCCGGGGAGTGTGCCCCTTAACAACCCCAATGCTCCTAACCAAGCATTGGTAATGATGCCCAGATAATTATTGATTCCATGATCAATAATCAAAACCCAATTTAAATGTTTACCCAAGGTTCCCTTCCAAATGTTTACTAGTTGTCCCAAACCACCGGGACGCATGCTTGAGAAGTGCAGTGAACTCACCTTGGTTTGCTCGGTAAGATACACAAAAGGTTCTTGAATTAAAGATGGTCAACCACGTCCTAACAGGGTTACCATACGAGTCAGGTTTTGGTTTCAAGTAATGCACATAGGTTTCACACAAATTAACACGTTACGAACACGTATAGATCATGGAAACACTTAACAGTCAAACGACACATTCAACTTGTGCGATTAAAATAAGTCCAAAAGTAATCGGCCCAACATGTTGTGCGATCCACAACATGTTGTGCGATCCAACAAATCCCGGCCCAATTATAATTAAGCCCATCATAAAAATACTCGGTCCAACTAATAACATGTAAATGCTTTGTGCGATCCAACAACCTTGTACGATACAAACAGTTGTGCGATCCGAACAGTTGTGTGATTATGATTTGGGCTGTTCGGCCCAAATAACGTATCAAGTTCAATATCAGTGTGTGGCCCAACATCTTGTGCGATCAGCACCCGCTTGTGCGATCCACAAGATGATGTGCGATCATGCTTAACTACATCATCTTGTGCGTCCGGCTTGTGCGACCAGATCAGGTCTTGTGTGATTAGGGCTCTTGTGCGATCAAAGCCCCTTGTGCGATCCGTTTAAACATCCGATAATCTTGTTATTCGGTTACAATTACAATCAATTCGTTTGACCCAATTGACAGTTTCCAAACTTATCATTTATCAATTAACAACTTCTATTCTAGCAATGATCGATCAAAACAGATTGTTACAACCAATTCACATAAACCCTAATCAAAGCATGAACACTAAGCTATCGATTCACATGAACATGTGGCCGATTATATCAACATAACCCGATACACTAGCACATCAACAAGCTAACAATCCGAATCATAGAACATCACAATGGATTGACATCTACATCAAACCGATTCACATCATAGCCGATTAACATCAAATCACAGCCGATTACTATATGTTCGGTTCTAACTCTAAATCATGCAATCCAAATTGTATGAACATTATCAACAATCATGTATCATTCAAGCAAATCATAATAATATATCATCATGTGAGCGTATAAAACATAAAATCATGGAAGCAACTAGTTACACACTAACCGGTTAGAGGATGAACAAGGCTTTTGATCTGAATAAGGGATGATCTTCGGTTGCCTTGCCGTCGGGTTTGAACGAGAGAGAGAGAGAAAGAGCTAGGGTTTTGTGAGTGTGTGGGTGTTTTGTAACAAATGAGAGGACAACTACCTCATGTGTGTTGTACGTATAAGAGAGGTGGGCCGGACCCCTCAATGGGCCGCCCTTAAGATCCGATTACAAGGATGTGGCCCAAATGGCCTTGTGCGTTCAGGTTTGTGTTGTGCGTTCGTGAGTCTTGTGCGGTCGGATCACTTGTATAAACACACATTCACATATAATAAAACATAACATTCATACATTCATTCAATTAACATAGTTCACGTAAGCACGTAACGTTACACAAAGTAGGTTCGAATTACGAGTTGTCACAGTCTCTCCTTGCTCAACTGCCGTTTTGACTTGTAGATAGCCTATTTACTTTGTGACATTAGTTGTATTATGTGGAGTACTTATTAATAATCGAGGTTTAATCGATGTTTATCGCTTGTTTTATCGCTTATCGCTTATCGAAATCGCATTCGCAACTCGAAGAATGTGTTCTGGATATTGTTTTACGTGTGTGTGCTACTTATGTGTTACCTGCGCATTTTTATTTATGTTTAACTTGTGGTGATTAATCGAAACGCAATCGCAACGCTATCGCAAACGCTAAACGCGAGATATTTAGGATGATTGTATGTTAGATATAGTAGTTGGGAATAAAAGAAATTTGAAAGTGGAAACTATATTGCATCGCAACACTCAACACAAATCAAAACAGCAAAACTCGTCGCGCCAAACACTCGAATCGAGTGGCCGGCCGATCGAGTGGCCAACCGATCGAGTTGCCACCCGATCGAGCTGCCACCCGATCGACCAGCCACTTTCCCTACTTTCCATTTTTGGAAACCCTATAAATACCCCTCATATGTCACATCACTTGATGTGACAGCTCTCACTCGATCCAGCTTGCTCCAGCCCACTTTTTGTAACACCTCGAATTTTTGTGTCCAATGATGTGTTAACACGTGTCATTTGATTACACGTGGCATCTATAATAAATAAAGGACTGATTTTGATAAACCTTGAAAGTATATAAATTCGAGGGTAATAAATGTCAACAAGGGTAAATATACTGTATAGTAACCCTAAATAACGCTTGAACCTTCAAACGAATAAATCATAGATCGTACAGAAGCGAAACGCGAAAGAAAGTGAGAGATTACAAGCTACAGGGGTTAACTGTGTCAACATGTTTAATTATACCTCTGAGTGACCCTTTGACGTTCCCAAGGCTTTGTAACGGTATTACATACTCACTAAAATATAATATATAAATTTCGCGAAGTTTCGTTATGAAACGAGAAAGTTATGATCGAATTCGTAGGAGAAGGGTTAAAAGCGTCAATAATGAAAGTTAAGGCTTTCTGAATAATTAATAAACTAATCGGGGACTTAACAACGCGGGTAAATAACACGAGGTCCTTAGTTGTAATTAACCGAGGGCCAAACCGCAAAGTTACCCCTTCAAACCCGAAAGGTCAGGTAAATCATTACGAAAGATTTCGTTATTAATTACCAGGATTTCGTAATCATTTCAAAAGATTTAAAATTTCTGAAAACCAGGCCTCTCGCGACCCGCGTGATGGTTATGGTTAAGTTGAGGCGGGCCGCGAGCTTCCTAAGATACGCGCCTGATATTCAAATCTTAGGCGACCCGCATTATAAACGCATGGAACTCCCATGCGGGCCGCATTAGACGCCCAGATGCAGAAAGTTGTAACATCTTGCCTTTTGGAGCCTTTGAACGACCAAACAACCAATTAATGGAGCATGGGTGCCCCCTACTCGACCCATATCACTTAGGGACACCTGCCCATGATCCATGATCAAATGTAGACTGAGTTGTGATGATCTTGAGGTCATGTGAACACTATAAATAAGCACATTTGGTTCATAAGTTCACCACACTTCAAACTCTTCTATCTGATCATTCCAAAGGCCCTCTAGCATTCTCTACTGCTCTCTAAGCAAGTTACCACTTCTGTAAGTCATTCATAACCATTTTGGTCATACATTTCCATAGTTATAGCTTATAAACACAACCGTCGTAACTAACGGTTGTCATTACAATAACTTGCAAATGGTTCAGTCTTATGACGGATCAAGAGTAGTTTTGAGTAGGTAATTATGTGGGTATTAAACCTCTAAAAGGGTTCCCCCTGATCACCACTCTAACTATGTCAAATATCGAGTCAAACGTGCGGTTAAAAAGTCAACAGAAAGCTATTTTAGCGATTTATGCATAATCTGTAATGTACATACTAAGAAACCTGTTTTGACACTCATGAAACATGATAATAAGTAAATAAACTTGTTTGCGCTCGTTTGAATCGATCATTTGCTATATTGACCCGGTTCGGAGCCGAATGTCGCAAAAGTTTGACTTTTGCATTGACTTCAGTTCTGACCCGTTTTAGTAAGGTATAGACATACCTTAGGACTCTCTTAGGACCAGGTTACATGATGGTAGAAACCTCTGTAATCGGTTCATGAGTTATCCGAGTCTTTTGCGCATTTCCGTTAATCGCCTAAAAGTTGACCGTAACGCCATTTTGAAAATAAAACGAGTATTTCGGACACGTGAACGGACCAGAACCTTGCTTATTAAATTATAAGCATGTCCTTAAAGTTTCACGTCAATCCGAGGTCTAGAATGAGAGTTATGCTAAATAGCGCATTTAAAGTAAACTTTAGTAATTAACGGCGCAATTAGCATAACACCTATCTAAACCAAGATTTCGTCACCAAAACTTTTACCCACTGTATTAAAATAATATTTTGGGAATTTTAAAAAATTTTAATAATTTTTACCTCGCTCATAACCTGCGGTTATGGCTACGGTTCGGTAAATACCGAATATGCCCTTTTCGGCCAAAACATGAGTTCTACAAGGTCTTTTGACCCGATTCCAGTTGCCACTGATTTTAAATAATAAATAAAGTATTTTAGACTTTATAAACTGTTCGGGAAACTCAGATTTCCTGTAGAACTCGAAAAGCCCTTTAAAAGTCTTTAAAATGACCGAAAAGCCCCTACGGGGCATAATATTAACTTAAACTCGTTACGGGCATCACGGAAGGTATCCTACTGATACCACAACCTCTTTAAGGCATATTGACTTAGGAAATAAGCGTAAGACTCTCATGGTTAACCGTTTCGCCTATTGCGCGCACGGTTCGGCTTATGAAACTAGTTTTCATAAATTAGCCGATACGGGTCAAACTATATTATTTTGACCCCAAAATCCAGAGTGTGAACCTTGAACCCATATAAAACAAGTCTCTGAACTTGTTTGGGGCAGAATCACATTCCACTCTCGGTTTTCGCCTTTTCGCGCGATTAAACCATATTTATATTTCGGAACCAACCGGTCTAGGCTACGGCCAATATAAAGACCCGTTAGGATTCTAAGAGGTTAATTAAAACCTTCGTTCCAGATTAGGAGCCCCAGTAAAAGCTATCGGTGATTTAATCCAAATTAAGGAAATATACTTGCAAAGGTAAATACTTTAACTTATTTCCCCTATATGGGCTTGGGTTACGGTATATTAATACCGCTTGATTGAGCATTATATTCTTCCATCGCTTAGGTGGTTAATTAAATAATATGATCGGCTCATTTAAACAGTTTTGTTTCTTAAAAGCCTTTGGGGGGTTTAATGACCGTTGTCCCGGATATCCTTGGCATCATTTTACGAAATGGCCACGACCATCGACATCCCGGTGTAGGCGTACACCCGGTATATATTGTCGACATTAAATTAAAAGACGTAGCCGTTGGTTTTTATACTACGGTTTTACGCAATGTGGTGTGTCTATAAATCTTTAACCCGGCACGACCCGGGCTACTGAACGCATAAAAGAACATGTAAAACGTTCACAAGATTTTATTATAATTTTCCCAAGTTATAAAAGAGTTTGTGCCTTGTGCATTCAAATCAATTTTTAATAAACATTTTCAAATGTGTCAGTTGAATGTATTTACCAGTGTAAACTGACGTATTTTCCCCAAAAAGATTAAGTGCAGGTACTATACGAAATGGGCTGGTATAGGCGTCCTAAGCATCGTACATAGTCTCGCAAACTCGATGCTGCATCTGAATGAACAATATTTATTAATTTTTGATCCGCTGTGGATATATTCAACTTCTGTAATACATTTGATATTACAACCAGAGGTTGGAGTTTATATATTTATCTTAAGCTTCCGCTGTGCATTTATATAATTGTGTGGTTTGACTATATTGTTGCCAACATCGTCACGGTAATCCCCCACCGGGCCCACCGGTGAGACACGTGGAAATCGGGGTGTGACAGGTTGGTATCAGAGCCAACGTTGAGTGAATTAAACACATTAGGCATTGTGTTTAATCTCAATAACACAATTGCACATACTTGAGTCTAGACAAGAACTTAGGACAAATTCGAATTGTTATTCCAATTGTGTCTTTTCTTTTATTATTGGAATTTAAAGTTTTATAAAGCAGGAAAATGCCACCTGTTATATTCCGAGGAAGAGGAAGGGGAAGAAGAGGCAGAGGAGAAGTCGTGACACATCACGATAACGAAGCTGGACCATCTGGTACAAGACATCCTTCGATGACACGGAGCGAAGAGCCACAACGACGAAGAGATCTTTACGAACCCGCGAGGCATTCCACCTCGCACAGCTCGACGCCATCCTACCGGCACTCCTTTGGGCCAAACTCAGAGAATGATCCCAACAACCCACAACCTTCCTTCATACCCCTACAACGTTCGGTATCGCACCGAAATTACGACGACCCTACTCCATACTTCATAGGTCAGTTTAATCCGGCTGACTACATACAGGAACCTTCAGGCTTTGTTCCATTAGGGCCGCAAGATCATTTCTCCGAGGATCATATGGACGAAGATACTGATCCAACTGAACCTGCGCGTGGTACGCCCACGCATCCGATAGAAGTCTCTGATGGGTCATCCTTCCATGGCACACCCTATCAGGGACCTGACAGTTTCCAAGCGATGTTTGACCGACATGAGTGGTACTACACGCCACCTCAACAGACATCTCAACAACCGCGACATCCACATAATCCCTCTGAGGATTCACGCTTTGTGGCAGTTACGCCACCACCTCCGCCACCGGCGCAACCAGTAATACCTGGCGTAGGAGGACAAATGCTCGTATGTCTACACGAGGAGGAGGGGGTATCCACTTCAGCACTCCTCGACACTCTAGTAGTAGCCACTATCCGCCACTACAAGAAGAAGGACCTTCAAGTCCTATACAGGAGGCGAACTCCGCACCAGCTGCACAAAATTCGCCACCATTCGGGTATGACCAACCCATACCTGCTTACACGGGTCCAACGGCTTACAACCCGTTCGAACCGTCACAAGCACAATACAACTACGGCTATGAGCGCGACCCATATGTGGTGTCGGCAAGATATAATGCGCGCTACCCTGACAGAGCACATGGAAACATGGGACCACCGGACTACTCAGCTCATGGGTATCCAATACCTCCCAGACCCCCAGTTCCGCATCAAGCGCCGCAACCACGTTTCTCTCCTCCTGAACAGGAAGAGATACTCCATCGACTAGATCGTGTGGAGAGAGAGTTCGAGGAAGAGAAAAAGAGCCACCGAGGATTTCTCAAGGGCTTGGCGAACCTACTAAAGGGCAAAAAGAAGAAACGTGACCATTAGCCCTTAATAGTTGTACTAATGTAATTTCTACTAAGTCCCTGCGTGGACACTTATCGTATTTCAGTCCCTACGTGGACTTATCTTTAGTCCTTGCATGGACACCTATCTTGTATTAGTCCCTGCGCGGACTTGTCACTTATTTTAAAAACCTCTATGGAGGTATGTACTATTTGAAAGACCCGTTTAGGGCAATATGTAATTGTATTTGAGATTAGGGGATGTATGTTATGAGTTTTGTTTTAATATGTATAAAATAAATCAAAACCATTCCTTTTATATTGATCTGCCTAGATAAAGAATCTTAAAAGGTGAAACCTAGCTTGGTGTCTTTTAAGATCCAGTCAAGATGGTACGACCTAATTGAAAAGATTCTGATTCCCTGTTAACCTCTGTACGCATGTTAACAATCATGGCAGATGTGATTCGTTAAAATCACGCACGTCATTCTTATACAATAATCCTTTAAGGATTTCAGAACCCAACTAATTGATTTATAAATCGTGGGTTAAATCACCAATGAAGGTGATCAATATTATTAAAACATCCATTAGTGATGTAGTGCCTACGGGCCAGTATTATTAAAACATCCATTAGTGATGTAGTGCCTACGGGCCAGTATTATTAAAACATCCATTAGTAATGTAGTGCCTACGGGCCAGTATTATTAAAAACATCCATTAATGATGTAGTGCCTACGGGCCAACCTTATTAAAACATCCATTAGAGATGTAGTGCCTATGGGCCGTAATAATTGTCTTATAACGACAAAAGGCAGTGGCGGTCTATGACTCCCTGTCAGAAAGAGATAAAAGAACTACGGTTCGAATCTCTATGCCTTTGATTCTCAGGAATCTCGGCAAAAATTATAAAACATCCTCGTGATTAGGCTTTATGCCGCCAATACTATTTATATAGCTGAAATACGATATATTCAGATCCTAATATGTAATGAAATAATAAGTTAACCAAATATGGTCTCTGTACCATGGTTGACAAATTGTCATAAAAGACAATTATATAATAATCTCCTGAATAAAATTTTGTTATCTTCTGTAACAGATTCAAGTTACAATGGCGGATCCCAACGGAGAGAATAGCCATACTAATGAAGATGACTACGACAATACGCCAGTGCATTTGACAGGCGCACAACTGAAGGCTCTGATTGACAATGCTGTTCAGGCAGCTCTTGATCGTCAATATACTGAGTCCCAAGGCAGAACCGTGTCAAAACCACCCTCTAAACCAAAGACACACTCCAAACCACCCTCTCAACCCAAGAAAGATGACGACAAACACTCGTCCACTGAGAACAGCGTTCATCGCGATAGAGAATATACTGATGCATCAAATGCTAAGGGTTGCACCTACAAATACTTTGTATCTTGTAAGCCCGGGGAATTTACAGGGGAGAAAGGTGCTGTTGATTGTATCACCTGGCTAGATGAGATGGACACTATTGTGGACATCAGCGGGTGTGCAGCGAGGGATGTGGTGAAGTATGTGTCCCAGTCATTTAAGGGCGAGGCCCTGGCATGGTGGAGGGCGTTGGTGCAGGCATCCGGTAAGTCTGCTTTGTACAAGATGACATGGGAGGAATTTATTGCTCTCATTAAGGAAAACTACTGCCCTCAGCATGAGGTTGAGAAGATCGAGGCTGACTTTGTGTCACTGGTGATGACGAACCTGGACTGCCAGGCATATTTGACGAGTTTCAATACAATGTCTCGTCTGGTCCCGTACCTTGTGACCCCAGAACCTCGAAGAATCGCCCGTTTCATTGGGGGCTTGGAGCCCGCAATAAAGGAGAGTGTAAAGGCCTCTCGGCCGACGACCTTCAGGTCAGTTACTGACCTCTCCTTGTCTCTCACCTTAGACGCTGTCCGTCTGAGGACACTAAGGAACAAGGAGGCTGAAAAGAGAAAACGTGAGGATGATACCTCACGAAGATCAGGGAAGAAGCACCGTGGAAACGGTGAAGGCAAAAGAGGGTCGGAGGCGAAGAAAGATGGGCAAGCTGGTGAAAGGCCCAACTGCAAAATCTGCAAGAAACCCCATTCTGGGAAGTGCAGATTTGCATCAAACTCACAGTCGCAATCAAAGACTCCTTCCTGTGGACTATGCAAGTCCAAGGATCATAAGACTGTGGAGTGCAAAAAGATCAAGGATGCAACCTGCTACGGTTGTAACGAAAAGGGGCACATCAAGAGTAACTGCCCTAAGTATGCCAAGAAGGCGGAGGAGACCAAGAAGTCAAATGCGAGAGTTTTTCGCATGGATGCAAAGGAAGCGGTCCAGAACGACAACGTGCTTACAGGTACTTTTCTCGTAAATAATATATTTGCAAGAGTACTATTCGATTCTGGAGCCGATAAATCCTTTGTAGACCAGAAATTTTGCCAACTATTAAATATGCCGATCAAAACCCTTGATGCGAAATACGAAGTAGAGTTAGCAGACGGCACGATAGAAACCGTCTCTACTGTTCTAGAGGGATGTGAAATGTCCATTAGGAACCATTCTTTTCCTCTATCTCTACTTCCTTTCAAACTAGCGGGTTTCGACATAGTCCTAGGCATGGACTGGTTATCCCGTAATCAGGCCCAAATCATTTGCGGCAAGAGGCATATAGTGCTAAAGACTCCGAGTGGTGAATCACTTACCATTCGAGGAGATACGCAGTACGGGTTACCCGAGGACGTATCTATGCTCAAAGCTTCAAGGTGTTTGAACAGAGGCTGCGTAATTTACATGGCTCAGGTGATAATTGAAGAACCGAAGCCGAAGATCGAGGATCTTCCTGTCATTTCTGAATACCCCGAGGTTTTTCCTGAAGAACTACCCGGTTTGCCACCAGATAGACAAGTGGAGTTCAGAATAGACATCATTCCTGGAGCAGCTCCGATAGCAAGAGCACCTTACAGGCTAGCTCCAACGAAAATGAAAGAACTGAGGACCCAGTTGGATGAACTGCTGGCGAAAGGTTTTATCAGACCTAGTTCATCTCCCTGGGGAGCACCAGTCCTATTTGTAAAGAAGAAGGACGGATCGATGCGGTTGTGCATCGACTACCGAGAGCTAAATAAAGTTACCATAAAGAACAGATATCCTTTGCCGAGGATCGATGATCTGTTCGATCAGCTGCAAGGAGCGAGCTACTTCTCGAAGATCGACTTGAGGTCGGGTTATCATCAGCTAAGGGTCAGAGATGAAGATGTACATAAGACAACATTTCGGATTCGCTATGGTCATTACGAGTTCCTAGTGATGCCTTTTGGGCTCACGAATGCACCGGCTGCGTTCATGGATCTCATGAATCGCGTCTGCAAGCCGTATTTAGACAAATTTGTCATAGTCTTCATATACGATATCCTTATATATTCCAAAAACCAAGCTGACCACGAGAAGCACCTCCGTTGCATTCTCGAATTACTACAGCGTGAGAAACTCTACGCCAAATTCTCGAAATGTGAATTCTGGCTACGAGAGGTTCAGTTTTTAGGTCACGTTGTGAGTGAGCGTGGTATCCAAGTGGATCCCGCTAAGGTAGAGGCGGTCATGAACTGGCAAGAGCCAAAGACGCCTACCGAAATTCGTAGTTTCCTAGGATTAGCAGGATACTACCGGAGGTTTATTGAAAAATTTTCGAAGATTGCTGCACCCTTGACTTCCCTAACCAAGAAGAAAGAAAAGTTTATTTGGGGACCAAAGCAGCAAGAGTCCTTCGAAATACTGAAGCAGAAGCTAAGCAACGCACCTGTGTTGACATTACCGGAAGGCACTGATGAATTCGTAGTGTACTGCGATGCATCACACACAGGCATGGGGTGTGTGCTTATGCAGAAGGGCAAGGTGATTGCCTATGCATCAAGGCAATTAAAGGTGCATGAAAAGAATTACACCACCCACGACTTGGAGTTGGGTGCCGTTGTATTTGCACTGAAATTATGGAGGCATTACCTTTATGGTATTAAATTTGTGATTTATTCTGATCACAAAAGCCTCCAGCACCTGTTCAACCAGAAAGAGTTGAACATGAGGCAGCACCGTTGGATGGAAACCTTGAATGACTATGATTGCGAGATCAGGTACCATCCCGGCAAGGCGAATGTAGTCGCTGATGCCTTGAGCAGGAAGGAAAGGGTAAAACCTATACGAATCAATGCCAAGAGCATTGAAGTCAAGAACAATTTGATTGAGCGGATATTAGCTGCACAACGAGAGGCTGTGTTGGAAGCTAATTATCCTAATGAAAAGTTAGGAGTAACTGAGGAGCAGTTGACTCTTAGCAAGGATGGAATCCTTAGACTAAACGGACGTACATGGGTTCCGATTTATGGAGGACTACGAGATGTTGTTCTCCAGGAAGCTCATAGTTCCAAATACTCAGTCCATCCTGGTGCAGACAAAATGTACCAAGACTTAAAGGCAAATTATTGGTGGATAGGCTTGAAAAAGTCTGTAGCCGCCCATGTAGCAAAGTGCTTGACTTGTGCTCAAGTCAAAGCCGAGCACCAAAAGCCGTCCGGCTTGCTACAACAGCCTGAGCTTCCCGAGTGGAAGTGAGAATGCGTAACTATGGACTTCATAACCAAGTTACCCAAAACCAGGAAAGGAAACGATACAATATGGGTCATAGTTGATAGGCTGACCAAATCAGCTCATTTTCTACCCATCAAGGAGACGTATAGCTCCGATATGTTAGCCCAACTTTATGTAGATAAGATTGTAGCCTTACACGGCATACCTGTGTCTATTATCTCCAACAGGGATACTAGATACACGTCTCATTTCTGGAAAAGTTTCCAGCAATCTTTGGGCATGCGTTTAAACTTTAGTACGGCTTACCACCCACAGACGGACGGTCAAAGTGAGCGTAATATACAAACGCTTGAAGACATGCTTCGTGCATGTGCAATCGATTTAGGTGGTAACTGGGATAAGAATCTACCCCTGATCGAATTCTCCTACAATAATAGCTACCACACCAGCATAAAGGCTGCGCCTTTCGAGGCATTATACGGTAGGAAATGTAGATCGCCTGTTTGTTGGGCGGAAGTAGGAGAGGTCCAATTATCGGGACCAGAGATAGTTTTCCAGACGACGGACAAGATTGTCCAGATCCGGGAACGTCTCAAGACTGCCCGCGATAGGCAGAAGAGCTACGCTGATCCAAAGCGTAAGGACGTTCACTTCGAAGTAGGTGAAAAAGTGTTGCTTAAGGTATCACCCTGGAAGGGGGTGATGCGTTTCGGCAAGAAAGGCAAACTGAGTCCGAGATACATAGGACCTTTTGAGGTCATTGAACGTGTCGGATCAGTCGCCTATAAGTTGAAATTGCCTGAAGAGCTCAATGGAATTCACAACGTGTTCCACATCTGCAATCTCAAAAAGTGCTTCGCCGATGAATCATTGGTGATTCCACACACAGATGTGCATATAGATGAGAGCTTAAAGTTTATAGAAAAACCTTTGTCGATTGAAGATCGACAGGTAAAGAAACTTCGAAGAAAGCACGTACCGATTGTAAAGGTCAAATGGGATGCTCGTAGAGGTCCCGAATATACGTGGGAAGTCGAAGACACTATGAAAGAAAAGTACCCCTATTTATTTGAGTAAATCTCGGGTCGAGATTTATTTTAAGGGGGTGAGGATGTAACACCTCGAATTTTTGTGTCCAATGATGTGTTAACACGTGTCATTTGATTACACGTGGCATCTATAATAAATAAAGGACTAATTTTGACAAACCTTGAAAGTATATAAATTCAAGGGTTATAAATGTCAACAAGGGTAAATATACTGTATAGTAACCCTAAATAACGCTTGAACCTTCAAACGAATAAATCATAGATCGTACAGAAGCGAAACGCGAAAGAAAGTGAGAGATTACAAGCTACAGGGGTTAACTGTGTCAACATGTTTAATTATACCTCTGAGTGACCCTTTGACGTTCCCAAGGCTTTGTAACGGTATTACATACTCACTAAAATATAATATATAAATTTCGCGAAGTTTCGTTATGAAACGAGAAAGTTACGATCGAATTCGTAGGAGAAGGGTTAAAAGCGTCAATAATGAAAGTTAAGGCTTTCTGAATAATTAATAAACTAATCGGGGACTTAACAACAGGGGTAAATAACACGAGGTCCTTAGTTGTAATTAACCGAGGGCCAAACCGCAAAGTTACCCCTTCAAACCCGAAAGGTCAGGTAAATCATTACAAAAGATTTCGTTATTAATTACCAGGATTTCGTAATCATTTCAAAAGATTTAAAATTTCTGAAAACCAGGCCTCTCGCGACCCGCGTGATGGTTATGGTTAAGGGGTTGTTTGGCTAAGCTTATTGGAATGACTTATTTACTTATTTGCTTATTTGAAAAGCAAATAAGTCATAATGGAATGACTTATTTACTTATTCCTCTCACATAATAAGTTAACCCAAACACCTTTTAATTTTTCAAAAAGTAAATAAGTAAATAAGTCACTAAAATAAGCTTAGCCAAACAGCCCCTAAGTTGAGGCGGGCCGCGAGCTTCCTAAGATACGCGCCTGATATTCAAATCTTAGGCGACCCGCATTATAAACGCATGGAACTCCCATGCGGGCCGCATTAGACGCCCAGATTCAGAAAGTTGTAACATCTTGCCTTTTGGAGCCTTTGAACGACCAAACAACCAATTAATGGAGCATGGGTGCCCCCTACTCGACCCATATCACTTAGGGACACCTGCCCATGATCCATGATCAAATGTAGACTGAGTTGTGATGATCTTGAGGTCATGTGAACACTATAAATAAGCACATTTGGTTCATAAGTTCACCACACTTCAAACTCTTCTATCTGATCATTCCAAAGGCCCTCTAGCATTCTCTACTGCTCTCTAAGCAAGTTACCACTTCTGTAAGTCATTCATAACCATTTTGGTCATACATTTCCATAGTTATAGCTTATAAACACAACCGTCGTAACTAACGGTTGTCATTACAATAACTTGCAAATGGTTCAGTCTTATGACGGATCAAGAGTAGTTTTGAGTAGGTAATTATGTGGGTATTAAACCTCTAAAAGGGTTCCCCCTGATCACCACTCTAACTATGTCAAATATCGAGTCAAACGTGCGGTTAAAAAGTCAACAGAAAGCTATTTTAGCGATTTATGCATAATCTGTAATGTACATACTAAGAAACCTGTTTTGACACTCATGAAACATGATAATAAGTAAATAAACTTGTTTGCGCTCGTTTGAATCGATCATTTGCTATATTGACCCGGTTCGGAGCCGAATGTCGCAAAAGTTTGACTTTTGCATTGACTTCAGTTCTGACCCGTTTTAGTAAGGTATAGACATACCTTAGGACTCTCTTAGGACCAGGTTACATGATGGTATATGTCACACCCCAACCGATGGCGGAATCATCGGGGCGCGGCACTAGGCGAATCAGATTGCTCAAGAGAATCCATAACAACTATATTGCGATAATATTTATTACATTTGTCATCCCATACTAACAAACAATACAATCACGTAAGTCATCACAGATTTCTTGTCCTCTCGAACAATTCAAATCCGACAACCTAGATTTTAGATGAGTTTCTAGACTTCCTAGCTCGATTTGATGTATACTTCGGCTAAACCTGCAACATACGTTAAAACTTTGTCAATACAAAAGTATTGGCGAGTATACAGGTTTGATATGTGATAGTGTGATAGATTGAAAGTGCTGCGAATTTCCACATGCATAAACGTAATACACAACATATATACTCACAAAACTGATACTACCAGCTAAGTCCTCGATGCTCGACTCTTGATGGCATAACTAGACCCCGTCGGGCGAAATAGTACTATACTAGTCTTGGTGGGACGTCACGAGTATAAGTCCTAGCATACATGTACTAGCATCACGTATATCTATGCAAACAGTTATTCGCAAGTGATAAATAGTCCAATTAAATCATTCGTTTGATAAGTTTGGTTTTTATGGAACGTATGTTACACCCAAAATTCGATAAAAGGGGTCAAGTATACTCACAGTGGTTGGTTGTGGATTGAAAGGAACACTGAGAATAGGTTAGCCTGAATAGTTCGATAACACAACGATGAGTAATGCGGAAAAGTAAACAATGTACTTGGATCGAATAGGCCATTCGATCGGACAGCAGTTCGATCGAGTGGGCTGTTCGATTGGTTTGAAAGTTCCGTTCGAACATCCATTCGATCGGCCGGCTGGCTCGATCGGCTGGTTCTTTCAAGTGGATTGTTTCTTCCTTTGATGTGAAGGATGTGTTTGTGTATGATGGCTTGTACTACCTTTCAAGTTGGCCGATCGAACAGCTGTTCGATCGGTTAGTCCAACCGATCGGTTAGCATTGCAATGTTTTCAAATATGTCACTCGATCGGCTGGCATGTTCGATCGGGTGACACTCCAATGTTTCGAAAAGTCTAAGTGTTTTGAAGTATAGTATCTCATGATTCGAGTAGTAATGATTACAATCGAGTGGCGTAGTCGATCGAACAGTACCTCGTCAATACTACACTTTGTGAGTTGGTGGGTCTAAGTGCTAGTCGATCGGTTAGCCTAGCCGATCGGCTGGCATAGTCGTTCGGTTGGGCTGTTCGATCGAACAGCCTAGCCGTTCGGCCAGCTTCTCGATTCGGTTAACCTATCACCTAACACTTGGTTATTCCCGTTATTTGTTGATGTTTTAAAGATAGTTTGACCACGAGTTGAACCACAAAA
The DNA here is from genome assembly GCF_002127325.2 of Helianthus annuus. NCBI lineage: Eukaryota > Viridiplantae > Streptophyta > Magnoliopsida > Asterales > Asteraceae > Helianthus > Helianthus annuus. Next base: position 72,697,710 of record NC_035445.2, read on the forward strand.
CTAAAGTCCCCACTTAGCCTACTGACTCGAGCAGGAATCACCCAAACTCGGTCAGAGACGGTTTGGAACCTAAGTTTAACGTTTAACTCGGAATCGGTATATCTCTCGGTAGAACCCGAATCTTGAACCATGTGTTTGTTTGGAATGGTTTATAAATCGGTTCAAGTCTCGTTTTCACCTTTTTGAGTGTAAAAGAGTTGAAAGATAGATGAAACCCATCTTCCAATCCTTTTCCACCGTGAAATGTTAAGATCTTTGGAAGATTTTAGGTTATTTATGTGGAAATCGGTTAGATCTAGCTTATTCATGGTTGAATGAAGTCAAGAACATGAAGTTCTTGATGAACACCAAGAACACCATGATGACATCACTCAAGAACACCTAGATCTTGGTGATTTCATGGATGAAATCCAAGTTTTGAAAGATAGAAAGATGTAGAATCGATTAATGAACAAAAACGTACAAGGATTAGAGCGTAATACTTACCGGTTTGAGAGAAATCTGAGATTTAGTGAGAAGAAGAGGCTGGTCGGTCAGAGCTTTGCCAAAAGTGGAAAGTTTGACAAAGACAGCCCTATTTATAGGCTTCCAAAAGAGGAGAGGGTCAGCTGATCGAACAGCATCCCTGATCGAGCAGCTGCCCGATCGAACAGCCTGTTCGATCGGCTAGCCTGTTCGATCAGATTGCCCTGTTCGATCGGCTAGCCTGTTCGATCAGGTTGCCCTGTTCGATCGGCTTGCCTGGTTTTGAGTGTTTCGCGATGATTTTTGATATTTCGAGTTCGATGAATGATGGATTGAGAATGATAGAATTCCTAATCAAATTACTTTTAGTCTCAACTACTATATCTAACATACGAGCATCCTTACACCACGACTTGGATTCGATTTCGATTGAGTTTGATTCACCTTCGATCCTTGGTTGATTTGATTGATTCACCACACACTTTAACATAAAAGTAAACATGCACAAGTAACACATAAGGCCCACACACACGTATAAAAAGTACTAAAATCCCCACACTTGAGTTTGATGATTGATTTGATTAGCTTGATTATTGATTGACTAGCTTTATTGCATTGTTACTTCCTATCATTCACAGTGCGGTGATCGAGTTACGCATGCCTTCGAGTGCGTTCTTCGATGTGATGTGCCACAATGATTATCGGGGCACCACTTACTCATATTGCCATCATCGTCATGACGGTTAGAGTCATAGTACTCACCCGATAACCCTCGTTAGCGTTGATTACTCACATTTTGACACCTCACGCTCATCGAGAAGGGTAGTTTAGGCCCATATTCGACATCATCGTGAGTGTTATGCGAAATAGGTTTGTACTAATGATAGAATATGCGTAATTATTCGATTGTACTTCGATTTAGCGATATAATTGATATAGTTACATTATGATCCGAATCTCCGGTGCTAGGCGTAACGAGTGTATCGAGTAGTAACAACGCACGAAGGTGCGGGTTGTTACAGTATCCCCTCCTTTAGGAAATTTCGTCCCGAAATTAATCCAGTAGTAGGGTCGTACGGGTTGATGCGATTGATGGAAGGGATTAATAGCGTCTAGACAACGAGCGATCGATTAAGATTCGACGAGTGAAAGTAGAGAGAGGGCATACGATTCGATTACTTAGAAGCGATAACACACACCAAAGCAATTCTATAGCGTTTTAAACTTACCAATACGTGATTAATCTCCGAATGTTTAATTAAGAAAAATCTCTTCATGGCGCGGTGTTGACCGTTTCGATGTCCACACCAGCGCTATGGGGAGGGTTTTGTTATTTGATAACAGGTTTTGAGTTTTACATTTATAAAAGCATCAAATGGCCAAATAAGTGTTAAGAAAACTTTCCCACAATCGTGGGTTCGAGCTGAACTCGATTGTCGAACCCTCGTTCTCGGGAAGATTCCTTTCTGTTATTGCAAAAGTTTTCAAGAAAAATGGGACTTATGAGATTTCCATTGGGCACGGAGTCAAACTGTTTCAATGTTTCCTCCATGTCGTAAGGAATTTCACTTGTCCAACGGTTTTTAATAAAAAATTTTATAAAAACAGGTTTTCCTTATTATTATGGAAAAAAATAATTTACATCGGGCCCCACGTGGCACCTTCCCACAAAAGTTCGTTAATATGGTTAAAACACTTATATATAGGAAGTACCAGCGGCGTATCCACCATGCTTTACCCATATTAACTCTGTTTCATGAGGCAGTGTCATGCGTGCCGATAAGACACAGATAGAATTTCGATTCCCTTGATCCTAGCGATGAGGTGCTAGACCGAGTTTTGAATAGAAATAAGTTGGATGCTTGGTTGGGCAACGAATGACACGATTTTGATTCGGGTAAATGAGATTTCGATTTGATTCCACACGAAGTTCGCATGGCACGTTTCCACAAGACTTGCTAATATGACAAACACCATGTTCCCATATTAGTTTTATCTTGTGAAGCAATGTCATGCACCCTAACATTACACCACCTGCGATGACTTCCAAGTAACATTCGAACATCGATAGACAATAGATTTCAACAGATTGATAAGCGATGATTGTTGCGTTGCGAGTGATAGACGATTGATTGAACTGATTACACCACGAATAGTACTAAGGCTAGCCCACACGGCCTTTTTCCACAAAGTCAACTAATATGGTCAAAACATCACCATGCTTCAACCTTGTTAGTTTCGTCTCGTGAAGCGAGGTCTTGTGCGCTAACATGACACGTAGAATGCGTGCATTGATAAGTAATAGCGAACCATGATAAGAGTATCGAGTTGGTCGATTAGGTGCGAGGTGCGTTAAGAGTGGAAGGCGGCGAGTGATTCTCGATACTCGTCTAGCGAATCCACAATAGACGATCCACACCAGCTGATAGAAGTTCACACAATTGACAACAACTAGCGTTAGAGATTTCTAGACAAACACATGATGCGATTGCGATTTCGAGCCACTTATCGAATGATTTGATTGCGAGATTGATCCGGCAAAACTGCGATTAAGTTGCGTTCTAGACTTTACGACCAGTCTCGCGTTGCTCCAATTGCTCTTCGGGGTGAACTTACCTAAGTTCATCGATGTGACAATTTGTGTACGCGGACTTACGAGAAGCCTTGCAGTGATGCGGTTTAGTTTTGTTACGCCTTGCGATTGATGGTAGAGTGTCAAATTAACCATAATAGTATAATAGGTCTAATAACGTCCAACTCCACATGGCACTTTCTTCACGAAGTTTTGGTAGTATGGTAAAGCGTACCCCCCGCGTCACCCCTACTACTTATGCCCCGTGCTTTGGTGTCACACTTTGTTGACACGTCCAAGACCCTTGACCGTGCTTTGAAACGTTATGGCACTTTCTTCACGAAGTTTCGGTAGTATGGTAAAGCGTACCCCCGCGTCACCCCTACTACTTATGCCCCGTGCTTTGGTGTCACACTTTGTTGACACGACCAAGACCCTTGACCGTGCTTTTAAACGTTATGGCACCATTAGAACTTCACTACGATCTCCGTGCACTGACCAAGGTAATCCCGTGTGCACCCGTGATTAGTTGTCCCTTGCACGTATACCGTACCTCATTCTAAGAGTGTTATAGGGATAAAATACATAATATAGTACATAGTGCTAGCGTCTAGATAGTGCTCGATTGTAAGAGAAATAGAATCCACACACGATGATATATGAAATAAGTTCCAGAAATGATAGTGATAAGTCGGATTATTACAACAACATTAGGATCAAAATAACGTTGTTGTGGATACTTGCGGAGACGGCGGTTGCTGATGACTTCCTTCCAGGTCACGGTCTTGTACGGCACTGCGACGTATAATGCCCATACCAGTTGCAATTTGCGCAATAGCGACATCTTGCTTCTAGCGGGTGATGATACGTGCATGTGAAACACAGGGGATGAGATCCATGGTAAGCTCGTTGTGGCTGAACTGGGACTGATCGGAGAGGTTCGGGTTGCGGCAGTCCAGTTGTTGAAGAGTCTGGGCTCACGGTCCTTCGTTTGCGGCTCGGTTGGGCTTCTTGAGTTGATGCAGTGTCGTCTTCGGATTCGCCTGATGATTTGACGGAGACATTGTCGGAGCAATCCTTAGAAGAATCCTCCGAGGAGCTGTCAGATGAGCCACCGACCGATTCTCCAGAGGAATCGTCGGATGAGTTGATGATGATTGCTTGATGAGCTCGTGTGACAGGCTTCTTGGAGAAGAATCCGTCCACGACTCGTTTGCTGTTGAGCTCTGCGGCTAGACGGTAGGCTTCTTCGATGGTAGCAGGTTTTGCAACTTCGACAAAATCACCCACACACTCTGGTAAGCCACGAATATACTTCGCGATAGCTTTCTTCGGAGTGTCGACTTGACTTGGGCAGATTATGCTAAGCTGTTTGAACCTTGCTGTATAGCTCGCATTGTCACCTTCGGTTTGCTTGATTTCCCAGAATTCGTTCTCCAGCTTCTGGACTTCGTGAGGGGGACAATATTCTTCCTTCATGAGTTCCTTCAGCTCACCCCATGAGAGGGCGTAAGCTGCGGAGATCCCATGTTTGTTGCGTTCGGCGGTCCACCAATCGAGTGCTCGTGATTGGAATACTCCGGTGGCGCAAGTAGTTTGAAGGTCCTCGGGGCACCCACTCTGACGAAGGGTGACCTCGATGGCATCGAACCACTGGAGTAATTGAGAAACATCTCCTTCACCCGTGAAGGGCATCGGATCACAGGCTTTGAAGTGTTTGTAGAGGAATGCAGATTCCGTCTTGACGTCTTCCGGGGCTCGAGTGTGGCTCTGAGAGTGCACTTGCGCGACAATTTGAGGAATGAGCTTGACCACTTCTTTGGTCACAATTGAGGCAATCCTCTTATCGGCGCGTCGTTGGGCTCTTCTCCTAGCTATTCGTCTCGAGATCGAGTTGTTGGAAGGCATCTAGACAGAAGGATTCGGAATGAGATTCGATCATAATGGTTTCTGAACTTTTGATGCGATTTGATTCGATCAAAACTTGTTATAGAATTTAATTAAACACATAGGAGCCACATAGGAAAATTCTAGGTTCCTAAACTCTCACATAATTGGTTCGTTTTGTATATAGTACGTATAGGTATAGCTGTAGGTTACACATAGATATTGGTTCAGAATTCGCGAGGACGCGATAAGAGAAATAGCGTAAGCGAATTCGAGTACTTAGGCGTTTGTTTTGTTGCGATCATTCGGTCTTTGTTTTAGATTGCGATGGCTGTGCGGGTTGTGCGCTTTGTAAATCGAGGTTCGTAAGTTCGATAAATCGAGAAATCGGTAAATCGTAAAGCTTAAATTTGAAAACTCATAGACGTAAACCATACACGTAAAAATTTAGATGGAATGCCTTGGGTGTTTAGGCGTTGACTACCCAAGTAACCCGGCTACAACCAACAGGTTCGGGCATACGCGTTGACCTAGAGGACTCACGCTTCCACTGGGATGCAGCTCCTAACATTCGTCTCTCTAGTCTTCGCGCAGCCTGAGTCGTTGTTATGGTCGTGTCCTTGGTGAGAGCTTTTGTAAACCATTTTATGGAGTGGAACAGTTGATTAAGGTATGGGTTTCACCCCTGGCTTAACAACTTCGTTCCCATTTGTGGTTGTGCTCATCGAATAAATCCGAGAGTTCCACCAGAATTCCGAAATGGAGACCTTTTGTCGAGATGTGGATGTCACTCCTAGCTCAACAAAGAGTTCTCGTGCTAGAAAAATATGCTGAGTGAGTGATCCTATCGAGAGTTCTGGATTTTCACACCTGATCTCGACTAGATCACTCGGTTTTGTTATGCGAGTAGTTTTGAAAACAGGTGTATTGTGTCAGCCTTAGGAAAGGCTAAGTAACCTTCTAGCCTTAGGAAAGGCTCTTTGTGTGAAGCTGTAGTATGCGGTGTTCACACAATAGTTGTAACTTTTCAACAAATTCGATCGAGAGTAGCAAGTTGGCCCAAACAAACCCTAACGAGTTCGTAAGAGTCGGCCTGTTGGTACTTAGACTATAGACTAGGTCGCTTTCATAAGACATCGACCCGGACTAGGTCGAGTCTCAAACTTTGCCTAATTCCCTATAGTTATGGCTCTGATACCAATCTGTCACACCCCAACCGATGGCGGAATCATCGGGGCGCGGCACTAGGCGAATCAGATTGCTCAAGAGAATCCATAACAACTATATTGCGATAATATTTATTACATTTGTCATCCCATACTAACAAACAATACAATCACGTAAGTCATCACAGATTTCTTGTCCTCTCGAACAATTCAAATCCGACAACCTAGATTTTAGATGAGTTTCTAGACTTCCTAGCTCGATTTGATGTATACTTCGGCTAAACCTGCAACATACGTTAAAACTTTGTCAATACAAAAGTATTGGCGAGTATACAGGTTTGATATGTGATAGTGTGATAGATTGAAAGTGCTGCGAATTTCCACATGCATAAACGTAATACACAACATATATACTCACAAAACTGATACTACCAGCTAAGTCCTCGATGCTCGACTCTTGATGGCATAACTAGACCCCGTCGGGCGAAATAGTACTATACTAGTCTTGGTGGGACGTCACGAGTATAAGTCCTAGCATACATGTACTAGCATCACGTATATCTATGCAAACAGTTATTCGCAAGTGATAAATAGTCCAATTAAATCATTCGTTTGATAAGTTTGGTTTTTATGGAACGTATGTTACACCCAAAATTCGATAAAAGGGGTCAAGTATACTCACAGTGGTTGGTTGTGGATTGAAAGGAACACTGAGAATAGGTTAGCCTGAATAGTTCGATAACACAACGATGAGTAATGCGGAAAAGTAAACAATGTACTTGGATCGAATAGGCCATTCGATCGGACAGCAGTTCGATCGAGTGGGCTGTTCGATTGGTTTGAAAGTTCCGTTCGAACATCCATTCGATCGGCCGGCTGGCTCGATCGGCTGGTTCTTTCAAGTGGATTGTTTCTTCCTTTGATGTGAAGGATGTGTTTGTGTATGATGGCTTGTACTACCTTTCAAGTTGGCCGATCGAACAGCTGTTCGATCGGTTAGTCCAACCGATCGGTTAGCATTGCAATGTTTTCAAATATGTCACTCGATCGGCTGGCATGTTCGATCGGGTGACACTCCAATGTTTCGAAAAGTCTAAGTGTTTTGAAGTATAGTATCTCATGATTCGAGTAGTAATGATTACAATCGAGTGGCGTAGTCGATCGAACAGTACCTCGTCAATACTACACTTTGTGAGTTGGTGGGTCTAAGTGCTAGTCGATCGGTTAGCCTAGCCGATCGGCTGGCATAGTCGTTCGGTTGGGCTGTTCGATCGAACAGCCTAGCCGTTCGGCCAGCTTCTCGATTCGGTTAACCTATCACCTAACACTTGGTTATTCCCGTTATTTGTTGATGTTTTAAAGATAGTTTGACCACGAGTTGAACCACAAAACTAAAGTCCCCACTTAGCCTACTGACTCGAGCAGGAATCACCCAAACTCGGTCAGAGACGGTTTGGAACCTAAGTTTAACGTTTAACTCGGAATCGGTATATCTCTCGGTAGAACCCGAATCTTGAACCATGTGTTTGTTTGGAATGGTTTATAAATCGGTTCAAGTCTCGTTTTCACCTTTTTGAGTGTAAAAGAGTTGAAAGATAGATGAAACCCATCTTCCAATCCTTTTCCACCGTGAAATGTTAAGATCTTTGGAAGATTTTAGGTTATTTATGTGGAAATCGGTTAGATCTAGCTTATTCATGGTTGAATGAAGTCAAGAACATGAAGTTCTTGATGAACACCAAGAACACCATGATGACATCACTCAAGAACACCTAGATCTTGGTGATTTCATGGATGAAATCCAAGTTTTGAAAGATAGAAAGATGTAGAATCGATTAATGAACAAAAACGTACAAGGATTAGAGTGTAATACTTACCGGTTTGAGAGAAATCTGAGATTTAGTGAGAAGAAGAGGCTGGTCGGTCAGAGCTTTGCCAAAAGTGGAAAGTTTGACAAAGACAGCCCTATTTATAGGCTTCCAAAAGAGGAGAGGGTCAGCTGATCGAACAGCATCCCTGATCGAGCAGCTGCCCGATCGAACAGCCTGTTCGATCGGCTAGCCTGTTCGATCAGATTGCCCTGTTCGATCGGCTAGCCTGTTCGATCAGGTTGCCCTGTTCGATCGGCTTGCCTGGTTTTGAGTGTTTCGCGATGATTTTTGATATTTCGAGTTCGATGAATGATGGATTGAGAATGATAGAATTCCTAATCAAATTACTTTTAGTCTCAACTACTATATCTAACATACGAGCATCCTTACACCACGACTTGGATTCGATTTCGATTGAGTTTGATTCACCTTCGATCCTTGGTTGATTTGATTGATTCACCACACACTTTAACATAAAAGTAAACATGCACAAGTAACACATAAGGCCCACACACACGTATAAAAAGTACTAAAATCCCCACACTTGAGTTTGATGATTGATTTGATTAGCTTGATTATTGATTGACTAGCTTTATTGCATTGTTACTTCCTATCATTCACAGTGCGGTGATCGAGTTACGCATGCCTTCGAGTGCGTTCTTCGATGTGATGTGCCACAATGATTATCGGGGCACCACTTACTCATATTGCCATCATCGTCATGACGGTTAGAGTCATAGTACTCACCCGATAACCCTCGTTAGCGTTGATTACTCACATTTTGACACCTCACGCTCATCGAGAAGGGTAGTTTAGGCCCATATTCGACATCATCGTGAGTGTTATGCGAAATAGGTTTGTACTAATGATAGAATATGCGTAATTATTCGATTGTACTTCGATTTAGCGATATAATTGATATAGTTACATTATGATCCGAATCTCCGGTGCTAGGCGTAACGAGTGTATCGAGTAGTAACAACGCACGAAGGTGCGGGTTGTTACAGTATAAACCTCTGTAATCGGTTCATGAGTTATCCGAGTCTTTTGCGCATTTCCGTTAATCGCCTAAAAGTTGACCGTAACGCCATTTTGAAAATAAAACGAGTATTTCGGACACGTGAACGGACCAGAACCTTGCTTATTAAATTATAAGCATGTCCTTAAAGTTTCACGTCAATCCGAGGTCTAGAATGAGAGTTATGCTAAATAGCGCATTTAAAGTAAACTTTAGTAATTAACGGCGCAATTAGCATAACACCTATCTAAACCAAGATTTCGTCACCAAAACTTTTACCCACTGTATTAAAATAATATTTTGGGAATTTTAAAAAAATTTAATAATTTTTACCTCGCTCATAACCTGTGGTTATGGCTACGGTTCGGTAAATACCGAATATGCCCTTTTCGGCCAAAACATGAGTTCTACAAGGTCTTTTGACCTGATTCCAGTTGCCACTGATTTTAAATAATAAATAAAGTATTTTAGACTTTATAAACTGTTCGGGAAACTCAGATTTCCTGTAGAACTCGAAAAGCCCTTTAAAAGTCTTTAAAATGACCGAAAAGCCCCTACGGGGCATAATATTAACTTAAATTCGTTACGGGCATCACGGAAGGTATCCTACTGATACCACAACCTCTTTAAGGCATATTGACTTAGGAAATAAGCGTAAGACTCTCATGGTTAACCGTTTCGCCTATTGCGCGCACGGTTCGGCTTATGAAACTAGTTTTCATAAATTAGCCGATACGGGTCAAACTATATTATTTTGACCCCAAAATCCAGAGTGTGAACCTTGAACCCATATAAAACAAGTCTCTGAACTTGTTTGGGGCAGAATCACATTCCACTCTCGGTTTTCGCCTTTTCGCGCGATTAAACCATATTTATATTTCGGAACCAACCGGTCTAGGCTACGGCCAATATAAAGACCCGTTAGGATTCTAAGAGGTTAATTAAAACCTTCGTTCCAGATTAGGAGCCCCAGTAAAAGCTATCGGTGATTTAATCCAAATTAAGGAAATATACTTGCAAAGGTAAATACTTTAACTTATTTCCCCTATATGGGCTTGGGTTACGGTATATTAATACCGCTTGATTGAGCATTATATTCTTCCATCGCTTAGGTGGTTAATTAAATAATATGATCGGCTCATTTAAACAGTTTTGTTTCTTAAAAGCCTTTGGGGGGTTTAATGACCGTTGTCCCGGATATCCTTGGCATCATTTTACGAAATGGCCACGACCATCGACATCCCGGTGTAGGCGTACACCCGGTATATATTGTCGACATTAAATTAAAAGACGTAGCCGTTGGTTTTTATACTACGGTTTTACGCAATGTGGTGTGTCTATAAATCTTTAACCCGGCACGACCCGGGCTACTGAACGCATAAAAGAACATGTAAAACGTTCACAAGATTTTATTATAATTTTCCCAAGTTATAAAAGAGTTTGTGCCTTGTGCATTCAAATCAATTTTTAATAAACATTTTCAAATGTGTCAGTTGAATGTATTTACCAGTGTAAACTGACGTATTTTCCCCAAAAAGATTAAGTGCAGGTACTATACGAAATGGGCTGGTATAGGCGTCCTAAGCATCGTACATAGTCTCGCAAACTCGATGCTGCATCTGAATGAACAATATTTATTAATTTTTGATCCGCTGTGGATATATTCAACTTCTGTAATACATTTGATATTACAACCAGAGGTTGGAGTTTATATATTTATCTTAAGCTTCCGCTGTGCATTTATATAATTGTGTGGTTTGACTATATTGTTGCCAACATCGTCACGGTAATCCCCCACCGGGCCCACCGGTGAGACACGTGGAAATCGGGGTGTGACACTTTTCTTCCGATTTCTCGCGATTCTTATAAGTTTCCAACCTAAATCTTGTACTTTCTTAATCTACACGCACTCCTACACCTTTCTATCTTTTGAAATCACTAGATTTGAGATGTTCTATGATGATGTCATCATGGAGTTCTTATGGACTTCATGTTTTGGCTTCAATCCACCAAGAGCAACTTAGATCTGAACGATTTACACATGAATAAGCAAAGATCTTGCATAGATCTGAACATATTCGAAGTGTAAAGGATTGAAAGATGGTTTTCTAACTTTCTTTCAACTCTTTTACACTCAATGCACTCAGACCGATAGAATCGGAGCTTGTTCTGATCTTCTACTCCTTCTTAGTGATGTGTTGGTTCAAGATCTAGATTCTATCCAAGAGATTTTTGATTTCGGGTTAAACATGAAACACCATCTCGAACAATTAAACTGGTCGGACTAGGGTGATTCCTGTCCGATCGGGTCACTAAATCTTGGAGAGGTTTATGTTGTTTGGCCCGCTATCAAACCGTCTCGAGAAAATCGCAAACTATCAAAACAACCATGTGAAAGGACTATCAGGTTGACTGGGACGGATTGTCGTCCGATCGGATTGTCGTCCGATCGGATTGCCACACGATCGAACAGCCACCCAATCGGCTTGTACGTTGGTCCCACCCTTAACCTTTATTTTCAACTTTTGGGGTTTTTAACATCGAATGGATTGCCGTCCGATCCGATTGCCATCTGATCGGATTACCACCCGATCATGTGAGGTTTGGTCTTCAACACTTAAACAATTTTCAACATGTTCAAAGCATTACCAGTTCTAACGGATTGCCACCCGATTGGATTGCAATCCGATCGTGTGAAAGACTGCTGTGAACTTGTTCTCACTAAAGTGTCCTACCAATCGGATCGTCGCCCGATCGGACTGCCGTCCGATCGATCGACCTGAAGGGTAGAGATACTTCTCTGTTTTCAAAATGCTACAACGAAAACTTCAAAAGAAAGCCATCATACACAAACACATCCATCCCAAACGAGGTAACAATCGAATGGTCACCCGATCGGATGACCATCCGAACGGATTGTCACCCGATCGACTGGCCATCCGATCGGATTACCGTCCGATCCATTGACACTTTACACCTTTTTACGCGCCGCTTATCGTTTATGCTATCGTTCTGATCAGGCTAAACTCACCCTAGCGCTCCCTTCAATCCATCATCGTTGTGAGTATACTCGAACCCTTTTTGTTTTACGCACTTTTGGGTGTTACATACGTTACTTATTCTAAATCACATCGAACACACTACGCAATACTTTAACGCTGACCGCTACTGCATGTTATACGTGACTCAATGAATGCTTGTTTTATATGTTTACACATGGATTGCTGTATACCTGCCCTAGCAACGATAGTACTATAGTTTGGACTCAGCACCTGTTCACTCAGGGGTTGTTAAGGACAATTAATCACATGATTCACAGTGGTGAACATGCATTACGAACTGCCTTGCGCAGTCAACCCGCAGTCATTGGTATTAATAGGATCATGTCGATAACTTACGTGCTTCATTTCACGCATTGTACGTGCTGGTTATGCGTAAACGATGTCGAATTCTATTATATCTACTAAACTTGTATGCTCACCTTTACATTATGTGTATTGACTTTTACTTTAACGTATGTGACAGGTGCTTAAGATGATTAAATGCTTGGCTTGCTGTGAAATCGAGGCTAGGAAAGAGTCTAGAAACAAAGACAATTTATTTTTATTTATTTAAATCTGAGTTGTCGGAACATGCTTTTGTTTGAAGAATATCTATGTCTGTAATAACTATATTATCTTATGGGTCATGGTATGGGACATGATATTTAAACTATTCGGTAATTTAGTCGTTATGGAATTTCTTTGAACAATCTGTTTCGCTCAGTGCCGCGCCCCGAGGTTTTCGCATTCGGTTGGGGTGTGACATACTAGGGTTAAGACCCGCCCGCGTTGCGGCGCGGGTACATCGTAAACATTGAATGGATTAGTCTAAACGTTAAATGATGCATTAACCACATGAAAACACACATTTCGGCGTATCCAGTTGGACTCAGTGTAACCTGTATAAGCATTGTGATTGGATCAAATGTAAAGTAAATGGAATTCATATCAAACAATCATAACGTATTATACGTGACCCAACTCATACATAGAAAACGTAAGAGGTATGAAGGAAAATATGCACGTGTAATCGAAAGGGATTAATTAGAGCTTTCAGAAAAAAGGGGAGAAAAAAAACCATAATTTGACTCCACTCGGTTCGAAAAAAAACTTTACGAAACATACATAAAATAAACACGAAAACATATTATATTTGACCTCAATCATTTCCCAAAAAAGTTTGCGTCGAAACGTAGAACATCTTGAATTTATACTAAAACGTGCATAAAGGAAGTATAGGGCTAATCGAAACAAAATATTAGTAAAAAAATTAATAGGTTAAAAACGTTCGTAAAACCGTGCCAAGTAGCACCAATGCCACAAGGACATCGATTCTCAACATCGTAAAAATAAAATAGATAAAATGGTAAAAATTACACTGAACGAAAAGGAGACTAAAATCGTTGAACCATGCACACCCGTTACAGTGTCTTAATGCGAAGAAATTAACCAGAAACGTAAAACGTACAAAATAATAACTTAGTTGATCTAGGACCCGCCTGTTGCGGGGAAGTTTTTAAAAGGGAAAAAATGGACGCGTTGCGACGGGTCTGTCAAATATGAAAAAATGAGCAAAAACGTTGAACCTCACATGCACGCTACGACATGTTAACTCGAAAAATTTGGAATGAAACGTAAAACGAAAAACTTGCGAAAGATAAAAAGTATGGGGGACCAAAGTTGTAAATAATAAAGTGTTGTGTTAAATTACAAAAGATGAAAAGTTTGAGTTAAGAGTAAAAATTTCAAATGGGTTAAAATGTAAAAGAAAAAACTTTAAGGTCGAAATGAAAAATCAAGTTTTATTTATTATTATTTTTTTGAAAAAGTCTCTAGAGGTAGAAGTCATGATACACAAAAAAATTTGCTAATTTATTTATGAAATAATAGCCGTTCCACTTTTTTTTTATTTTCATAAATTTCCACCATTCACATAAAGACATGTGTCACCAGTTAATAACGGATTAAACCATCGATTAAATCTCACGCGGCAAAGTGAAATCTCCTACACTACTATTGAATCTTTTGCACCACGTTTTAATTTGAAAAAAAAAAAAAATCATTTTTTTACTCGTGGTGGTGACTTCGGTGCAAGAATTTAACCTACCGTGCCATATTTAAATCGACTGCATCAAACAAAAAGACACATGTTTGTGTTATGATTGATAGGTAATTTAAAAAAACAACTAAATACTATTTTGTTGATTTCTCTATCAGTTTTCATGTTTTTCACTAAATTAAATTGGGCATGGTAAACAAAAATAATACTTAGATTAAAAGACACATAACAAGTCAGATTCTATATATTATTATTTGTATAAACACGAGTTTATGCTAACTCGCGCGTTGCAGCGAGACGTTGTCTATAATTTCTTATATGTTAGCCTCAAACCAAAAGGCCTCCATTGAAAGTTGGAATATAATTTAAACAAATTTTGCATAGTAACAGTTATTACGTAGACAGATCCCAAATCCCACTTGAGGTGTTCCTATCATTAGAATAAATGGTTGAGGTGTTCCTATCATTAGAATAAATGGTTATGCAAGAAATGTAAGAGTAGATTTATTGGCAAAATTTCTTATAGCCACATTTTCCTTCATTGATGTCATAACTATTACTACAATTAAATACTAAATTGATGTATATGTGTGTCTTTTAGCAAAGATTAAAGGATTGAAATCATCATTTTAATGAGTTCTAGTCTATTAATGCAAGAAAATCTTTACAACTTACGGTTCAAGTTGTTTAATGCAAGAAAATCTTTACAACTTATTGTTCAAGTCACTTGTGTTATTTGTGTATGATTAAAACTCATGTGTAGCTTGAGTGTTCAATCTTTAAATCTTTCTTTCATGTTTGCTGGTTAAAATATTTTAGTGATTATATCCTAGTCTCATAATATACATATTTGTTTCCCCTTAACACACTTGTTTTTGGTTTTATTTTGAAAGTTTGGACTTATTTATTTGTTCAGGAAAACTACCAATTTATAAGCAATTCAATTTGTTTTCAAGTCTATTTGCAACATAAAAATAAAACGAGACTATAAACTATTTTTATAAATAATTATAAAGAAAAATAATACTTATAATAAATAAATTAATATGCAACATAACACATTACTCACGTCTCCCATGAAATGCCAGTGACACTTCTCGTAAACTGACACCCATAAACCGTAGCGGCGAAATTTAATAAACTTCGAATCTCTCCAATCCCTTCTATCATTTATTTTTACGGCAATACACTATCAACTATCAATATAATTTATATATTAATACAAAAATCAATATAGTCGTTTAAACATTGCATCCTGTAAATATGATTAGCAACTTTAACGCCTCTATCCCTTCCAAATATTAACCCGCCTTTCAAAATGTAGACTTCCGGCTAACCGTCACAGCGTTTCATCGACCTGAAAGCCAACACCCATTAATCATTAACCGTCACATTATACTCGAAGTCGGAGTCGGCAACATTGATATTCATTCATCCTCTATTTCCTCACGTAACTAATAAAAACTAAGGAAAATAACGTCATACAATATGAAACTTCCGGTGAACGCCGTATGCGAAGCAGTCAGGCAACACGATTCATATTGATACGCCGTAAAGAACAGTAAGGCGACACAACTCTTCGATTCGAAGGGACCGACGATGACGAAACCCAATGTAAAGACGAAGAAAACGGTGTTGAAAATTCTAATAGGCACAGAAACCGGGCGAAATGGTTATTACGTGAAGATTCGAACCCATAGAAATCAATCTACGTTGCTCCGCCCTTATTCTCTCCGCCGGTTTGGTAAGTTCCGAGATGGACCAAAATCATTGTTTTACGTTATTTGCAATTGAACATGCTTGTTTATATATTTGTTAACTAAATTCACATACGCTTCTTCTCTGAAGTTGTTGATCTTGTCTGAAACGGTTGTAAAGAAGGATCGGACATACATATTCACGTAAATGGATATATCTATTATCGTCATTTTTGTTATGTAAAAAGTATATAATGCATTAATGGCAATGATATGTAATTTTTTTCAACAAAAGGATCAGAATGATATCATAGAAAATCAGAATGATAATGCTTAAACTAAAGACAATACCCACAACAATGAACCACCCATAGAAAATCACTCCTTCAACGATAACATAACCTTTCTCCATCTCTCAAAAATCAAAACTCTCTCAAGGCCGCCAACACCAACACTAACCTCTTCGCCACCACGCACAAAACAAAGTCATAGAAGAACCCCTCAAAGTCGTTGTTTTCTAGTCAAATGACGTTTTTTTTTTTCCGAAAAAAAAAACAACACATCAAAACCCATGATGGTTGTACGTTTGTACCGGCTGGTAGATGTCTACCAAACCCGTCGCCATTTGTTTGCTCCGCACACAAAAATCCATCAGATCTAGGGTTGGCCGCTTCTAGTGACAGTGTTGGTGATCAACATGTGTTTGCAAAAAGGGCCGATAGAGACATAGTTGCAGGTTTTACTCCCATGGCTAGAAACGATGAGGATGTTCGGAGACTGAAATGCAAACGACGGAAAAGGACGGTGTTCTATCGCCTGAAAACGATAATCGTCTTCGCGAATTCGTTATGAAGACGGTTTGGTTTCTTCTATGCCGCAAGTTATGTATATCCCAATTTCTTTGTTTGAAAATTTGCATGTAAGTTTATTTATATATGAATGTGAAGGGATATGATGGTTGACTGTTCATATTTACGACGGTTTCCCGATCGGAAGTCGGAGGGGATGCAACTGCTGTTTTGTGACGGTTAATGGATAAGTGCGACAATCCGAGTGATCTATGAACGTAAACGTGACGGTTGTTTTTTGGTGGGTGCGACGATTTAAATGTAAAACTCAACCCATGTTGCTTTTTGTATTATAAGATAATGTATTCAAACCTTGTAATCTTGCATATTATATTACCCAACTTACAAAATCTGCATTAAAAAGTCAAAACAGTCACCAAGAGTCATGCATGATTGCATGGTGACTTAAGCAGTGACGATGATTTATCATGTATTAATATGCATACAACACCGGCGTAAACTCACAACTCATTTGAAAAAAAAAATAGCGATTAATCGCAGATTAATCCCGATTTTTACAACACTATCATAACCAGTTAACAACAACCAAACCTGTCTTCATGGCTGCCGAAACAATCACCATCTCACCACCACAAACCACCCAGTTCCCTCTCCAAGACCGTGTCGCCATCGTCACCGGCGGCTCTCGTGGCATCGGCAAAGCCATCTCTCTCCACCTCGCATCCCTCGGCGCAAAACTCGTAATCAATTACAACTCTAACTCCACTCAAGCCAATCTAGTCGTATCCGAAATCAACTCCAAATCCCAATCCCAATCAGCAATCTCAGTCAAAGCGGATGTTTCCGATGTAAATCAAGTCAAATACCTATTCGATGCAGCTCAAGCCGCATTCGATTCACCGGTGCACATTCTTGTCAACGCCGCGGGTGTTGCAGACGCCACATACAGCTCAATCTCCAACTCTAGCATCGACGAATTCGATAAAATATTCGCGGTTAACACCAGAGGCGCGTACTTATGCTGCAAGGAGGCTGCGAACCTGCTGAAACAAGGTGGCGGAGGGAGGATTATTTGTCTAACGACGTCGTTGGTGGCGGCTTTGAGACCCGGGTATGGGGCGTATACGGCGTCTAAAGCCGCGGTGGAGGCTATGGTGAAGATTCTTGCAAAGGAGTTGAAAGGGACAAAGATTACCGCGAATTGTGTCGCGCCTGGGCCGATCGCGACCGAGTTGTTTTATGATGGGAAAAGTGAGGAGATGGTTAATAAGTTGGTTGAGCAGATTCCCTTGGCGCGATTAGGGGTGCCGGAGGATGTTGCTCCGTTGGTTGGGTTCTTGGCGAGTGATGCGGGAGAGTGGGTTAATGGTCAGATTGTTCGTGTTAACGGTGGATTTGTGTGATTGTAGACTTGATTAAACGTTTGAGTGTATTGTTTTGGGGTTAAGAGTTTTTTTGACGTGTTTAGACATGTTTATTTGTATTTTGTTTCATTGTTAGTTTGATGCACTTTTGTTTTGTGTTCCAATAAGACCCTTTTGACATATTTGATTACATGTTCGTGTTAGTTAGATATTTTTTTATTTGAGCTAATTGATACGTGTGATATTTGATAAGCAATGAAAGTTTTTTGGTCAAAGTAATTTTGAAAATTTTATGAAACCATTTGTGTGCTAGTTGAATTTAGCTGGTATAGAAGTAGGGATGAGATCGGTATTAACCAATAGTGAACCGGTATCGAAGATCCTTAAAAATAGGTATCAGTATCGAATATACCCGGTACGGTTCGGTACCAGTACGATACCGATATTTGAGGGTAAAATCCGGTAAATGCCGGTATCGAACCTGCATCGAAAACGTCAAGAGTCGATACTGAAAATGTTTCGATTCAATAAATTCGGTAACACTATCGGTTCGATACCAGTACCTGATACCATTTAGTCATCCCTGATTATCAGTCATGAATCTAATGAAGATGTTATGGTGTCTGTTGACTGTAGGTCGGACATAGGGGCAGGTTCACAAAAAGTAAACTCATTGAGTTTTGAATTTTATATATAACTAGTTGATTATCTGACTCCGCGTTGCGGCGAGATCTAATGTCTGCAAAACGCGTGTCGACAACGGCAAGCGGATACCGAATATCAAAACATATATAAAAATGGCGTAGTAACGATAGTTGCTTCGTCCTAAAAATGATTTTAAATAATCTAATATATTATAGTAGGACCCACACGTCCTAAAGGTTGGAAATTCGGTTGTTTTCAGTTCAGTTATGACGTTACTAACACGTTAAAATATGGATTAGCTAGGTACCGGTAATGGCACCGAAAGTACCAATCCCAAAAATCATCGAAATTAGGTACCGACACCGAAAATGCTCGGTACTATACGGTATGGTATTTCAAGGTAAAAATAAGTAAATACATATATGGTGCTAGACCGGTGTCGAGCCGAAAGTAAAGATTCTAAAAACGCCAAAAGGTGGGTACCAAATTGGTTCCGAAAATGATTTGGTATAGTAAATTTGGTACCGATATGATACCGGTTTGATTACACGATTTGATACCATTTGCTCATCAATAATTTAAATATCCAAGTTAATTTTACATGTTAATTCATTCATTACATAAAAAGAGAAAAAAGAAGACAAAAGAAGTCGTGTATATAAAACCTCATTCAAACGAAATACAATTTACTTACCACGTGCATGAAAAGCAATCTAAACGGTGCAGTTACTTGCGTTGTTACGTGACATGAGCTCAAATGTGATCCGCGTTGCGTCGAACTTCTTTTGTTATTTAGTCTGTGTTTATATGTGTTTGAAATCACTACGAGCGCGTTGCACACGGAATCGCTGACAAGAATAAAAAGAAAATGTAGAAAAAAAATAAAAAATAACCGAAAGAAAATCAACTAAAAAAGTTGTATGGTAATGATGTTGTTCGGTAGAAACCTGTAGTCAGAGATGAGCAAATAGTAATGGGTGTTGGACCGTTGTTTTGACCCGAAAAGTCAGCCGAGTCAGTTCATCATCACATATAAAGGTGGAATCAGTATATATGACGTTACAACAGCTTGTCCTTTCAATTCCACTGCTTTTTATAGCTTTCTAAGTAAATTTTGACAGAGTTTCGCTCCAGAGCACACACACGACTACTAGATCCGCTCCAAATGATCTCCTATTTATAGGCTAGGGTGGTTCGCTCATATGGACAACCATATGAGCGGACCTACATCAATGCACTATAAGCGAACCATCTAAGTACCTATGAGCGGACCTATATACTACTTGTACATAAAAGCGAACCTAACTCATAAAACTCATAATTTGACATTCTAGACCCTTTGTTGACCTATCTTGACCTAAGACTTCATGTAGACGTAGTCAACAGACATCCTATGCATCAACAGACTCCCCCTTGGATGTTGACGTAGTCTTCAGTAGTCTTCAGTTCCAGAGTCTTCGGCCTTGGTCTTTTCTCCAACTCTGTCTTCTCCTCGTAAGCATTCTTCACAGGTTTCAGAATCACCACTTGACTCCATCTTCAATCTTCCCTTTAGCTGTTGATCCAGACTCCCCCTTTCACAGACTCCCCCTCTCAGTATGCTGGGATCTGAGGTATCTGGTTCAAGCTTTGACAATTTGCCTCCGTTGGGAATAATGAAATCTCCAAACCTGTTACTCAACCAATAACATTATAATCTATCTTTTCAATCAATAAAACACAAACTCAATCAGCTATAAACATCCACTCAAGTATTCAAGTTCAAGTTAATGACCCTGATCACTTGATTAATCTACCAAGTTCAATTTAATGACCCTGGTTGATCTTTTGACGAAACAAACTGATTTAGTAAAAACATTTTCAACTTTTTCTGAAAATAACAAGTATCAAGTTAATGAACTTGTTTTGTGACCCAGAAAACAATCAAACTTCCAACAATGTAAGCTCTCCTCATTCTTCAGCTCAGAATCTCCTGCATCTGCTTCATCTTTTTAGAATCCGAAAATCAACTTTCCACTCTGGTTTGTCTAAAATAAAGCAGAAATAAAATCTTTTTGGATTTTAAAGTGATCTAAACTAAGAAATGAAATAACAGAAAACTTAAATTGCAGAAAGTAAACTATTTACAAATTTATTTTTGGCGAGCGTGTCAGGGAATCATATCAGCTTTTCAGACAGATTACAAGTACCGTTAAGCTACATTACATACTCAGACTTAAACAATTCACCTCGATTGTCGATATACTGATCCATCTTAAATTCTCACACAAACTTCAATCTATTCAGGATACGTTTTAAGTGTTTTAAGAACTTAGTTCAATTCATTTGTCCCACCTCTTGAATATACTCCCGTATCCAGAATCCCAGATATTCAGTCTTACAGGTGAGTATACCACAGATGATATCTGTAAGGGGTTAGGTGCGAAACCGTGAGAGCTCAGGTCAGAACTTCCGTTCAGCAGAGAGATGACGGCTCGACTTTTGGTGTGTCCCCTTTAGAGGATCTTTTAGCATTACAACAGCAGCGACTTGACGTGACCGTGTCGTCCCGATCAGTCAAAAACCCAATTAAACCTAGGTAGCTAGGGTAAGTCGGGTATCGTATCCACGAAGAGCATGTGGTCAGTATCGCACGACCCGTTCGATTAGTTAGACTATTTACAAATAATGTACAAAGTGATTATGAAGATTGCTATTTTTATTTATTTGTTTGGTTTTTTTAAAATAAATCGAATGAACCGACAAATTGATGTTATCAAAATCAATTGAATATTAACTAAAATTGTACCCTAAACTAAAAAGTTGAAACAGGAAATTAGAATACGGATCACACCCGGTTTGATAATTGCAAGACCTAGGGTTTCTACAAGTTTTTAGATTCAACTCAATTGTATACGATTAGCGGATTTAGTGTACCGTGACTTAGGTGCCAATAACTATCAACGTTTCAAAGAACGGACAAGAATGCACTTTGTAATCAACACAAGTAAAACCTAACCAAGACAATGCATAACTACACATAACCATTTCGTAAAGTCATAACTTTTAACATCGTTCGACATTTTACGAATACGAAACAAATATAAACTATTGTCAAAGGTTTCAAAAATCAATATAAGTTTTCACAAAGTCGAATCAAAGAACAAATGCATAAACCCTAGAAAATACAACTACCTACACCGGGGTGAAACCGAAAAGACTAGCCGCTCATGGTTGGGTGGACGCGATCACCGGCCAACGAACACGGAACCATGACCTTGAGTCTTCAAGAGTGGTGGAGGTTAGGGTTGATGGTGATGATGGAAGGTTGAAGATGGTGGTGATGGTGGAATGATTGAAGGTTAGGGATTATGGAGAATTGGTTAGGGTTTTGATGTTAGAGGTGAAAGAAAGATGTTAGGTGTGGATTAGAGAGGTAGGTGTTAATGGTTGATTGGGAGTGAAAGAGATGATAGGTTATGGCTCCAAGAAGTGGTTTCAAACTCAAGTCCAAGTGTAACTCCCCCTTTTTTTTCAAAATTGACTTTTTCTCTAAAAAATCCCGTTTTTACCAATCAGCCGGTGTGCAGAAGATAATGCGTCAATTTCTGGCCTTTCAAAACATTATATTTTGATTCATCTCGTCGAGCTACCCCAAATGCATATATTATAAGCCCCGAAACTCATTTTCTAGCTCAGGATAAGCCAAAATGAAGTTTGGACTGTTTCTGGCGTAGAGTTCAGCTCAGTTTTGCCTCTTTTTGCATTTTCTTCAATTATGCTCTCTCTAGCATCCGCCCAAAGCTTCAGTAAATCTCCAAAATGCACCTTAAACCCGTCAATGCCTGCAAAACACAAACCATATCAAAGTAGTGTATTCTAGAAAGTAACTTCGTGTAATTAACCGAAATTAAAACCATTAAGTTATGGAATTTTACCAACCCATCACGACTATCAATTTTATTGTTTCATCAGCTTGCTGAGGGCGATGCTATGTTTCAAGCATTTTGCAGAAAGCATTATTCGGGGACTAGGTCAGTACTTCCATACAGCAGAAGTCCCGGAATAATACCCCAGATATCACTGAGTATAAAGACCTAGTATCTCAGAATATGGGACCTTTCAAACGAGATTTCAGGGGTTACCTATATATTCAAGTAGTGTTCCCCACGAATTTCACAAGTTTGAAATTTTAGGTTTATATCCTGAATAAATTTACTAAATGTATGAAAACCTATCGACACATCGTTAGTGAGACTGTTTAACTCATTTTGACTTTCCAAATCTTTAGCATACTGTAATTGTCTAGCTGATGTACAATCATTTTCCCTATATACACAAGCTCTTTTTCAAATTTATCATGTCTTTGGATTTTTCATTTTTTACTGTTTTTGTATTTTTCTGAAAATATAACTATGTACAACTATCTATCTCCCCCTAAATACCAAAACACGTAAAAAATCGACAAACCATCGCAGATTGTCTCTCGTCTTCATCCGCAACAGTACTCTCATCAACGCTCACAATTCCATCCGACACCGAAAGCAATTTCATACCATTAAGTTTTAACAAATATAAAAACCGATTTTTATCAAAAGCTTTGGTATGCAAATCAGCTTTTTGTTCGTCAGTGTGGATTTTCTCAATTCGTATCAACTTTTTCTCGAAGCAATCGCGAATAAAGTGATGACGAATCTCTATATGTTTAGTTTTAGCGTGATGTACTGGATTTTTAGTAATATTTATTGCGGCCTCATTATCAACAAACAGAGGTGTGTTAAGAAACTGCAAACCGTAGTCGCGCATCTGTTGCTGTATCCACAGGATCTGAGAGCAGCAACTGCTAGCAGAAACGTACTCCGCTTCACATGTAGATAGCGCCACAGATGTTTGTTTCTTACACTGCCAAGTAACCAATCTAGGACCAAAGAACTGGCATCCTGCAGTTGTTGATTTCGCGTTGACTTTGCAGCATCCGAAATCCGAATCGGAATACCCTTCGAGCGTAAAATCGCCTTTCCTAGGATACCATAACCCCAATGACGGAGTACCTTTCAGGTAACGTAATATCCTCTTGACAATAATCATGTGCGATGCTCTCGGGTTAGACTGAAATCTTGCTGCGAGGCACGTTGGGTACATGATATCAGGACGTGAAGCAGTTAGATACATCAAAGAACCTATCATGGAACGGTAAAACGTTTCATTAGCCCTATCCCCGGTGAGATCTGGGTGAATCCCATGATTAGTCGCAAGTGGGGTAGCAGCTGGAGTAGAACTTGACATTCCAAATTTCTCTAGAATATCATGCACGTACTTCGTTTGATGAATGAAAATTCCCTCAGGAAGTTGTTCAACTTGTAGACCCAGAAAGAATTTCATCTCCCCCATTGATGACATTTCGAATTTCTGCTTCATCACCTGTTCGAAATCTTTGCACAATTTCTCATTTGTTGACCCATCGTCCACATAAATTTGTACTATCAGAAGGTGACCATCAACGACTTTAGTGAAGAGAGTGGCATCCACTTTTCCACGTATGAACTGATTAGCGAGTAGGTGTTGAGACAAAGTCTCGTACCAGGCTCTCGGTGCCTGATGTAGACCATACAACGCTTTGTCCAGCAGATAAACTTTGTTATTGTGGATTGGGTCAGTAAATCCCGGCGGCTGACCAACATAAACCTCCTCTTTGACCTTCCCATAAAGAAACGCTGACTTTACATCCAACTGATATACTTTGAAATTCTTCCAAGACGCGAATGCTAGGAAAATTCTGATAGCCTCTAGTCGTGCTACAGGAGCATAGACTTCGGTAAAATCAATCCCCTCCTATTGACTAAAGCCCTGAACAACGAATCGAGCTTTGTTCCTTACGACCACTCCTCTATCGTCCCTCTTACATTTGAAAACCCATTTTGTATTGATTTTTCTTTGTCCATCCGGCAAATCCACTAACTTCCACACTCCCAACTTTTCAAACTGACTTAACTCTTCTTGCATCACTATGACCCAAGAGTCTTCAGTAAGCGCCTCTTTGTAAGTTCTCGGTTCGACCTGCGAGATAAAACACCTTAATGAAAATTCAGTTTGTAAAGGTGCTACTGTAGAATAAAAACATGTTAAGCCCTGGTCAATTTGACGTCTCGTGCGAACGCCCGTTTGCAATTCTCCTATGATTAACTCCTCTGGATGATAAGAAAGAGTTCGCGGCATCACTTCGCTTGGAACTTCTACATTTCCCTCCACATTAGTAACATTCTGCTCTGCATCTTGTTCACCAACTTGGTTTGTTTGACTTGACAACTGGATCTGCTCCCCCTCAAGATCTGAATCACCATGGTCAAATACTGGCATGTTATCAGCTTCTTGATCATCATTCACCTCCGACTGATTACCAGGAGCAACTTCATCATCATGTTCACCAGCATTACTAGGACCTGCTTCATCGTCATTTAAAGTTTCCCGAGGTCGTTCAGAATACTCCGCTGGGAACCTGAGCTGCGACTCATACTCTCGCAAAATATCCAGCTCATCAAAGAAATCTTCTTCTTCCTCTGATTCATCTCTCATGTTAAACGAATCCCAAAGTTTGTCATAATGATAACGCCATGAATTACCAGGATTCTGTGGCGGCATAGTGTAACCTTGACATTCAACATTCGCTGCTTCAATAATCCGCTTCTCACTTGGAACGAAGACACGTCGCATAGGACTTGAATAACCAACAAAGATTCCCTCAATGCTCTTCGAACCAAACTTTCCATTAGGCTCTATCACCGTACAGGGAGATCCAAACGGTTCTAGATACTTCAAATTCTGCTTGCGGTTATTGATTAGCTCAAAACACGTCTTGTTGAATTTTTTGACAGTAAGAACTCTGTTGAGAGTATAGCATGCAGCAGAAACAGCTTCAGCCCAGAAATTAATTGGTAACTTAGAGTCTGCAAGCATCGTTCTGGCTGTCTCGATTAGCGTCCGGTTTTTGCGTTCTGCAACTCCATTCTGCTGCGGAGTGTACGGAGCACTAAACTCATGCAGTATACCTCTTTCATCACAGAATTCTTCCATCTTACTGTTTTTGAACTCAGTACCATTATCACTGCGAATTCTACAGATAGGCCTCTGGTACAGATTCTCAATTCTTTTAAACAACGCCATCAGGCTGTCAAACGTTTCGTCTTTTGATTTCAAAAACATAACCCAAGAAAATCTGGAATAATCATCAGTCACGACCAAACAGTAGAAATCTCCTGTTATACTCTTGACATTCACCGGACCAAACAAATCCATGTGAAGTCTTTCCAAAGGTCTTGAAACTGAATTGACTTGCTTTGTAGGGTGTGACTTTTTCTTCTGTTTGCCTTTGACACAACTTATGCACTCCCCTTCCAGATGAAAACCTTTGACATGCACTCCTGTGACCAAATCGTTATGCACCAAGTGATTCATCTTCCTTAGATGAATATGCCCCATCTTTCGGTGCCATAACCTTGATTCTTTCTCTGTTGCTCTGGACACAAAACAATGAGCCTGACCCATGGTTGTAGTAGCGACGCTCATGTCCAACACGTACAGATCATTGACTCTTGGTGCCCTCATGATGATCCATTCCTCAGGTACCACAAATCCCGGTTTCAAGATCAAACATTCTTTGTCAGTGAAATGAGTAGTATACATCCTGTCACAGATCTGTGAGATACTCAGCAGGTTGTTTTCCAGCTCAGCGATGTAGTTAACTCTCTCAAACGTTACGATGCCATTCGATAACGTTCCTTCACCTATGATCTTTCCTCCTTGATTACCCGCAAAACCCACGTAACCACCATTAATGTTTCTCACATCATACAGCAACGCGGTCTTCCCTGTCATATGTCTCGATGTTCCACTATCCATGATCCACCTGGATACAAGTTTTGGAAGATCCTGCATATAACAAATCATCATTTAACCAACTTCAAGAAAGTTGCCGATTCATGCTTCGCAACCAGGAAGCTCCGGCAATTCAAACTGTTTAGTCAAACATTGAGTCCACCCAGGCCTCATTAGCCTTAGGTGCAACCTTGACTCTCGCAATTTGAATTTTGAAATTTTCAGCCTTGAGAGGTGGAAAATTTGCATCATAATCAACCGTAATTGACTCTTCAGCCTTTTTCACCTCAGAAGTTGAAATTTTCTTCTCAACTTTTGATTCAATCTTAGGTTTCCACACCTGTTGAGTTACTGCAACCCTTTTTGTAAAATTTATCATTTTGAGTTACCAACTTCTTTACGGGTTCATTTTTCACTTTGATGTTATCAATTTTAACATTCTTCTTTTCAACAACCCTTTTCTCAACAATCATCGGTGCTTTACCCTTCACATCAACCTTCTTCTGTTGAACTTTCACAGCTTCAGTCTTAGGCTTCACAAATGTACACTTTCGTGCAATATGACCAACCTGATCACATCTAAAACAAGTACGAGTATCAGCTACTCGACTCGTGCCTTCAGACTGAGCCTGTGAAGCTCTCTTCTCAAAAAATTCTTTGTTAGATTTTGAAAAAATTTATTTTTCTTCATCAGCAAGTGAACTTGAACTGTTCACAAACTTTTTCTTTTCGATCTTCAGAGTATTGTTTTCCAATGTCAAACTCTCCACATCCTTCAAGAGTTTCACACTGTCTGCTTCTGATTTTTCACAATTCAAGCATTTTCTTCTTTTCTCTTCCTCTTTTTTTCTCTCTTTTTCTTCTTTCTCCTTTCTCTCTTTCTCTTCTTTTATCATTTTCTCCGTTGGAGTTCCCCACCACTTGTGCTGCCAGTACTCATCATCCTCTTTTATCTCCTTGATGATGGCTTCCATATCGAGTGTGCTGTCATCAATCGCAATGTTTCCATACTGATCAAGGTAGCAATCTCTGTCTGGATCCCATCTATTTGCTCTTCTTGCTTCCAGATAAATGCGAGAGATCCTCAAGATTCTGTTTTCAGCAATCATTTTTCGATAACAGTACTTCTGCTCGTCAGTACGATCATCTAACCACGGAATCGGTTCATCATCATTCGCCATGAATGCGTAACCAACCGCATCTTCTTCTGGTAACACTTCTTTACTCCAATCGTACCCCTCATCATCGTAAATCACAGCGAGAGCCCTCGATTTGTCTCTGTTGTCTTCAGTCTGCTTTAATCTAGGCGGCTCAGATTTATTCTGATGATAGATTGCCTTTTTGTAATAATCATCTCGAAACGGATTCTCTGACTCATCAACGTATGCATTTCTGCATTCCCGCTCGAAGTGACCCTTCTGCTTACACTTAAAACATGTCACCTTGGATTTGTCGAACCCCAACTTTGTAGACGGACCACCGATCGTTTTTCTCCCCGTAATCTCCATGAAGCGTTGTGCACGTCGAACTGCACTTGCCATCGCCCAACGAATGTCGATCAGCTCCATTTCTTCGGGGTCTATCTGATCGTAATCTTCTTTCGTCAGATTTGTATTCCCGATCTTACCAGCCACCAACCCTTCATATGATTCCAACACAGATGCCAAGAAAACCATCTGTTGCTTAGCCGACTCCTCATCAAAATTCTGTGCGTTCTTCAAATCTATCGCGATGTTGCAAGAAAACTTCGCATCAGAACGATTTGCAGAAGACGTAGATCCACTGTGATAACCACTGTGGCTTCCGCTGCTTGAACTGCTTTGACTTTCTTTACTTGCTGAAGAAACATTCTCAGCAGAAAATGCAGTTTTTGGAGAAGTAGCTTTCGGCATCAAGCTTTTCGGATAGTACAGATCCAGGTTTTGCTGATAAGATGAGTGATTGACTTTGTATGTTTTCTTCAGTTCTAGCTCATGACTTTCAAGTCTCTCAATCACCAAATCTGGAGTCAAAGCTTCAGGAGCAATAGTGTTCTTCAACATCAATGCGTAATATCTCCAATCCACTTCATCTGGTAATGAATCGAACAGTTTGTCAACAAGTTCTTCATCAGAATACGTGATCTTATGTCGTGCAAGTTCCAGCTTCATATGACTGAACCTTTCAATCATTTTGCAAACCGATTCATTTTTAAGACAACCAAACATGTCAAACTCTTTTCTAAGAAGTTTCGTTTTATTTTTTACAATCTCTTTACTTCCTAGACACTTCTTCTTGAGTTTTTCCCATAAATCTTTTGCATTGGAGTAGTCTATCAACGAAATGGTGTTTTCTCGCACCGACTGAAACAGTAAAGCCACACACTTTTGCTCGGCTACAAATCCTTCAATTTCTTCAGCTGATCTCAATGCTTCACCATTCTTCTTTCCATTTGCATATCCGTTTTTCATACTTTTCCAACTTGCAAATGCGAATGCCATCAACCAGTCTTCGAATTTTGTAGACCACCTACTATAGTCTTCTATAGCCATCAGCTTCGGAGGTTTGTTTAATGTACCGAATGCAGTCTCCGACTCCCAAGCTTCTTTCTTTTTCTCTTTCGGCGGATCCTCGTTTGTATTGCTCGAAGACGTATCATTGTTTTCAGAACTTCCCGTGAATGCATACATGTCGCTGAAGGGATTCAAGAAAATATCATCCATTTTGATTATACCTGCAAAATCAACCAACACTTAGAAAAAATTTTCGATTTTTTTTTTAAAAAACAGGACACAAAAGCGGATCTATCTGCATAGGTGACAGATAAGCGGATCTGTATGGTTCAAATAAGTGAACCAGATAAGCGAACCGTTCGAGCGAACCAGAACAATGTTCTTAAAAGCGAACCAGATAAGTCCGTTCGAGTGAACCACAAACTGTCCGAATAAGCGGACCGTAAGAGCGAACCTGTACTTGAACAAATAAGCGGACCAGTAATGTATGTTCGAGCGGACCTGTATGAGACCGTTCGAGCGAATCTATCAGTGAATTTGTCTGAATGAGCGAACCACTTAGGTTATTTCGAGCGAATCTCTTAATTGACTAATGAGCGACCCTCTGTTGACCTATCTTGACCTAAGACTTCATGTAGACGTAGTCAACAGACATCCTATGCATCAACAATGGGTACCGGTACCGAATTTTCTGAACCGAAAGATCCTAAGTAACAGTTCAGTACTGACGTTTGGCGTTCCTGGTACCGGTTCGCTACCGGTTTTTACCTTCATATACTGATACCGATTCGGTATCAGTTGGCACCGAGCTCATCCCTACCCCTGAAACTAAAAAAAAATTGTACGATACCGTTGTTGTTCGTACGGTACTCGTGATCAGGGATGAGCAAATGGTACTGGGTAGCAATACCAAATTTCTCGAACTAAAAGATTATCAAACTCAATCCAGTACCGACTTTTGACGTTTTATGTACCAGGCTGGTGCTGGTTTTTACCTTCATGTACCGATAACGAACCGGTATTTTCGATACAAGTATCGGTTAACACCAAGCTCATCAAACTTAAAAAGTAAAAAAGATAAAAATTATTATGATACTAAAATAATAAAACTATTAAAAAAACTATATATAATATTTTATTATATTATAATTTACTGTTCATTTCATTCATTTATTAATATATAGGAGAATAATAAGAGTAATTGCGGTTTTGGTTCCCGTGTACTGGTTATTGTTATATCTTACAAAATCCAAAATAAACTTGTGTTTCAACGGTAAATGCCAATGATTTGATTGTAGACGTCATGGGTTCAAGTCTATCTCGTTCTTTTTTATTTTTATTATATAAAAAATCAAATATGATTGTAATTCCCACACAACTAATCAGATCTTAGAAGGAAGTCGTTCTTAACCCTTGTGGCCCTTTCGACAATTGACCCTCATCGGTCACTGATTGCTGCCCCACATCTACCGAGCGCCCCTCCTTCGGGTTTCAACCCCACATCCGGCATCCCTCTTCATTAAACACTTCGGTGTTTGAACCCACTTGAGTTGAGAAAACATGTGAAAAATCTACGTAGCAAACCGTTTTTTATAATAAAAAAATTATGGCATGTAATGTACATATTTTCGAACGCTTTGAACAAAAAAAAATCCAAAGAGCGCCAACCGGATTTAAAAAACTATAGTTTTTAAAACTAAAAGGGGTGTAACACTAGAATATCATTTTTACTAAACAACACATATGTTACATCCATGTTACAATTTTGTTATTTTTTATATCCACTCTTATCTTTTTGGATTTTTCTTTTTACTAAAAAATATGTATACTACATACCCTAAATTGTTTTACAAAATTATGTTTTTTTGGATAATGTTACATAGGGTTTTCACGACTTTTTTACTCACCAGGGTTTTCTAATTAGCCATCCCATAAATATTAGAATGTTTTTTATTTGTCGTAAGCTACAGTGATTGCCATTAACGTGATGATTGGTATAATTGTAACATGTACTTATATTTATTTTTATAATTTTCAGTCGATTTAAAATATGTCGCCTGTCACGATTTTAATTTTTAGGTTATTCTTTCGACTGCCATAGTAAGTGCTAGTTTAATGAAAGTTTATTTGAAAATTATGCATTTTCACAAAATTTAAAAGAGGTGCATAATCCTTCAAGAAAAAACTAGGGTGATGGCAAAATATTGACCTATACGTGATTTTGATAGAATTGATGAACTTGGTTATGTTTTTATATTATAAACTCGTATGAACTTCAAATTAGTGCTTAGAATCAAGAAAAAAGGGGATTTCTAAGTTGTGTGCGATTTTTTCTTTTGTTTATAACGGCGGCACAACACAAACTACCTAACTTTATATCACCTAAAATCTACCTAGATACCCACAACGGGATTTGAACCCTCATTACTTGATTGAGGGGAGAATTCACCAATGACATTAGGCCAAGGCCTCTTGGCCTTTCCATGAATTTTGTCATGGACAATGTGTTGCCGAGAGAAGAAGAAAAGTGAACTAAGGAAAGAAAAGAAAATAGAGGAAGATAAATGTATAATGTAATTTTGTATTGTAGAGTTCGAAGAAAAGGATACGAAATTAATAATTTTATATGTTTTCAAGTTGAAAGGACGTTACAATTTTACAATTTTATATGGCTCCTCAACCTTTTTTGGAAGCCTAAAATGAATTTCTAAATTGGGGCATTTTCGCAAAAGAACGATCCTAACACGCTCTATGATAATGAAATTATCTTACGGATATGTATCTTATGTTAGATTTCATTTTAGCTACAAATTCGTAATACAATAGAACAATAGAACACATGTGACACTCAATTATTACTATCTATTAATTTATAAACTGAATAAACAGTGTTCATAATTTTTTTCATGAAATTTTAATGTATAGAACTTATAATGATATTTTTATGTATTTATATAAGTTTAAATTTGAGTTTTAGAGTTAGCTTTTTAACAAAAGCTGCATCTATGTTTATTTTTTTAACATTACAAGTTATTTGCCTATGCGATGTGGTGGTACGTTACCGTTTGCATTAGCTCGGTATCAGTTCGGTTCGTTACAGTACCAGTACGATACATACACTTGGTATAGAAATCAACACATGTTTTACATGACCAAAAACGATAAAAACGAACACCAAATTGTCACCGATATTGTTTGTACGACACCGATCGGTTCAGAGTGCCACGATACTGGTAATGTTATTCATTTATCGTCATAGAGAGGGTGGTATAAATGAAATTTTTTTCAAAACTGAAAATCATAAAAATAAATGCATGAACCAGTATCGATGTTCGGTATGGTACGGTTGCACTACGATGTCAGTTTATCGTTAGAAAAAACAATATAAAGAAACTCTTGTACCGAAAATGATGTTTTTCGGTACGGTATGGTAGCGATACGGTGTCAATTTACCGAAAGAAAAACAATTAAAAATAGATACCGGTACCGATACAGGTGTTGTTCAGTTGGTTTAAGTTCGGTTTGGTATGATAGTGGCACATCATATGTTGTCAATAAAATTTATATCGCAATATTGAAAAAATAAATAAACATAGAATGCAAACCAACCGAACCGATATTAACTGAACAACATAGGTACCGGTATCACTATTCGTTTTTATTGTTTTCGATCAATAAAAGGCCTTCCATTTCGATTACAGTAGGCTATTGTGGGTACCAATACCGTACGAATAGATACCGACCGAGTTTCCGTCGCAAAACGCAGAGGGAATCTCACTAGTTAACATAATACTAGTAGGGAGCCCGCGCGATGCGGCGGGGGCGACACTTTGCATAACTGTTTGTTTATGACAGTTTTCTAATTCGTATAATATTTTTACAAAAGTTTATTATTTTTTAGAGGTTTTAGGTTAGTAGCATCATTGTGGTGGATATACGTTTTAGGCGTTACACATGGCTAGTAAGTAATAGATTTACCAAGTAGTTCAAGAAATCATTGATGCAATAAAGTAGCAGATGAATGAGAAAAAATAAGTCTTAAATATAAAAGTTCATGTACCTTAATTTGGTTCAAACCATTTATTAATAAAATTGATGTATTTTAAATCACTCATATTCAAATAATAATGATATGTTTTTTTAAAAAGAATTATTATGGTACATACTAATCCATTTCATTCATAAAATTATCATTTATAAACATCAAAAATACCAAATTAATTGTAATTATTCATTTGAACAAAATGATGTTTCCATAACATGTAATTTATATATTAGTATAAATTGAATTTTAATTGTTTTAATAGTAAGGTGTTTATTAAAAATGATAAAAATTTGGTTGGAATAAAAGTGGTGGGACTCGAGACGTTTAAGCTAAAAAAACAACACAATTTGTTGGGAAAAATGGAAGGTGCATAGTTCCTAATCTTAGAATATCTCGAGTTTCAAGTTTTGAAAAATTGTTCTAACAATGGAATTAAAAGTCGGAATTCAAATGTCATACATAGCAAAGTCATATTCAAAGAACTTAACGGATGTTCAAAAAGGTCAAATGAAACGAATCGACAAAAATAAAAACTTTAATATTAAAAAAGAAAAGGTAACAAATTCATACCTTAGAAGCTTAGTTTTAACTTACATTTACGTCATCCTTGAAACATCGTGATAATATAACGTATAAATTATTATATATAGTATACATGATTTACATTAGGATTAGATTCTAGATTACTAAAATATGTGTGAGAGGTTTATGTGAAACATGAGTAAAGAAAAGGTTTCTATGAGTTTTCCTAAGACCCAAAACATATGAACTACATTAGTAATGGACTTTAAAAAAAAATCTTAAATTTAATATTCCTCTCTTATCCATGTTTTCTGGATTACCTGTAAGCATATAAGAAAAACACAACAAAGAAACTAAGGCCATGTAACTTTCTACATACAATTGCATTATTTTTTTTACGAAAACAAGCATAATGAATACAAATTCTAAGACCTGATACATGCTACGACAAGTAATCAATAAATATATGGAACGGAAACAAATATCGGAAATAAAGGGTATTTATCAAAGGAAACCGAATATAAGAATATGTACAAAAAACTAAGTAACGGATATAGAGAAAAATATACTACGATGTAAACAAATAAGAATCCATAATTTAAATAAAAAATATTCATAAAAGCTTTAGCCTATTAATTGTTTAGTGCAGTTAGCTCGTCACAGCCTACTAAAACTAATAACATATTATTTGGAATTAATAACACATTATTATTAACACAACCACCTAAATAAAATCCCAGCATATATTTTCTTAGATCGTGAACTAATTCTATTCCATCTAATTTGATAGTACTTTCCAAAATAAGAAAATATTAATTTGAAATAAAATATACTAATTTGTTTCTTAAACGCATCATTTAAAATCAGTAAGGTTTTATTCTTTTAATTTTGTATGTATAGTTTATATTAGGGTTATATTTATTCATATCAAAATTTATATTTATTATGTGTGATACAAGAAATTATATGAAATATTAAAAAAATTCAAATTTTATAATTGTTTTGTTCTTCGAACACAACCAACCTTAGCTATAAAATATTTATTTTTAAAAAATCATTCAAGTTTATATAAATGGAAAGCACAATTTTTCCGAAGAACCCATGTAATACATGAGTCTATAACCTAGTATATAACGACCTCCAAGTGAAGCACTATAACAAAGAAAAACACACAAAAAAGATAGGAACTTACAAGATGGCTGGCACTAACAAACGTGTATGTCCTGCTCCATACAGGCCATCTTCTTCCTCCTTAAGATACACCTCATCCTCTTCTTCTTCAGTCATTTTCGATGCATGACGACATGCATGACGACCCCTGGTAACCAAAACAGAGCAGAAACAACAATTAAATATGTCCATGGTATACTGACCAAAGTTGTTACATATAAATCTCTTTTACTTATTAACTATCAATAATAGAAACAACATAATAGCACCTCATAAGACGAAACAGACAAAACACTGTCACCCCAACTCATTTACGATTTTACATACATCTCAGATATATTCTTAATACTTCAGATATAAAAAAAACTCCACTATGAAGTTACAAAGTCCACCAAGTCAGTAAAGTTATTACCTTCCCTTCCCTTCAACTTCAATTTTCCTTTTCCCTTGTTATTCTATCAATAGTGTAATGTCAGTAACACACTCACATTTACCTCAGTTAACTTAAACAAAAAAGCAACAAGTATAAAATCCTATATAACACACCATATCACTATATCTCAGATATATTCTCTTATCTATGTTTTCTGGATTACCTCACATTTACCTCAATACAAGCATTTTGTTGACCCAGTATATCTTGTATCTTTTCAACCTCTGCATTTCCTTTAACCTAGCCTTTTCACGATGACTAATGTCATCGTTTGCCTGTTCACCATCCTGAAAATAACACATAAAAAAACCATTTAACTTATTTTATACACACAAACATAACAATAACAATGTTGTTTCACCTCATTTATCCTTCAGTTACATACAAAATTACTTAAATCATCTCACCAATGTAAATAATGAAAACCTAGACAAATCCTACATTCCTACATACATATCCCTACTACCAGTGACGTAAAACTCAATTACATCAAGCATATCAAAGCATAAGTTCTACAAATCAATAAAAAAAAGCTATGCATACTCAAAGCATATACAGAATACATACAACAACAGGAAATGCATGTATTTTTTAATGTTTTTGTCACCAGATAAATCAAAACGAAACTAACATTCGTATATTAATATGTGAATCAGAATCAAAAGAGGGTTCCATTTGGTACCTTAATAATAGAACGGAGCCAACCGGAGACACAATTAGTGGTTCGGATGGTCACACGGAAGTCGGAACCGAACTATGGTGAGCGGTAGTGGTGCGGTTGCTAGTTCACCGGAACAAGATTATAAATTTTCAGATGGAAAAAAGACACCGAAACGGAATCAAACAGAAAGATACAAGTATAATTCGATACCTGAATCGTGAGTTGAAGGTTTGATTGTGGCGGCGAGAAGTTGGAGTGGTTGTGCGGCGGTTGTCAAAGTCGTTGAAACACAATTAGATATCAACAAAAGTAAGGCTAAGCAGGATTGGTGACTAACAGAACTTAGTATGGCTAAGAAAATGATTATAACGTGATCATCAACGTGGTACCTGGTGCAGATCAGAGGATTCAAATGACGGAATTTATTGTGGTAGACGACGTGCGGCGGTTGCTAGCTCTAACGGAAACAGAGGTACGATGGATGACGGATGGAAATGAGGGTAAAGAAAGAGCCCGAATGGGTATAAATCGGTTGATGATCGAGTAGTCACCCCCAAAATATCGGTTGATTCGTTTAAAAAAGATACAAATTTTGAATTTGAGAGTACTCGGTAAGCTTGAACAAGGAGGTTTAGGGTCAAAAATGACTCAGTCAATCCTCAATCGGTTTTCTTTTGGTAAGATGTGGCCTACCATTTTTTAGTATGGGTTGTTAGTATTATATTTTTTTTATTTAACCACAGCAAAATATATATAACTAAGAAATATTTCTTAATTTTGTCCAGTAACTAAAATATAAAAATCTATTTAGACTTTTATCTATTTGTACATTTACGCATCGGCTATTTGTACTTTATGAACGCACGGCGAAATTAAAAAAGACAATTATCGAAACGTTTAAAAAAATGTGCCGATCGTCATGGTACCTTCGGATTTTTTTAAAACATTACGGGTTGTAAGATATCGCAGGAATACATTAAAGAATTAAAGAGGGGGGGGGGAGTGTAACTAATTACCCATAATTATGTTAAATGTCAAGGATTTAAATGTAATAGATTGAGGGACTAAAAAATAATTATGGTTTAAAAGACCACTTTACCCTCATTATAGGGGTTTATTTATAAATAATGGGGGAAGAAGTTCTTAACTTTTGGGAATCCTTCCCTCATGTATTATAATATAGTATAGATAATGTAAAGTATCCCACTAAAAAATTCTATATATAACATTTCCCATTTGCCAAATAAATGTAGCTAAGTTTTTTTTTTCTTTTTTCTTTGTTTTTTCTTTTATGTTGTTTTTTTCATCTCCTTTTCTTTTTGATTTTTTCTTTTTCAACCCTTAACTTTTAGAATTGTCACTTACACCCTTTAGCTTTATAAAAATACTATCTATTAATTTATAAACTGAATGAAATGAACAGTGTTCATTATTTTTTTCATGATATTTTAATGTATAGAACTTATAATGATATTTTTATGTATTTATATAAGTTTAAATTTCATTTTTAGTGTTAGCTTTTTAACAAAAGCTGCATATATGTTTATTTTTTTAACATTACAAGTTATTTGCCTATGCGATGTGGTGGTACGTTACCGTTTGCATTAGATCGGTATCAGTTCGGTTCGGTTCGGTTCGTTACAGTACCAGTACGATACATACACTTGGTATAGAAATCAACACATGTTTTACATGACCAAAAACGATAAAAACGAACACCAAATTGTCACCGATATTGTTTGTATGACACCAATCGGTTCAGAGTGTCACGATACTAGTAATGTTATTCATTTATCGTCATAGAGAGGGTGGTATAAATGAATTTTTTTTCAAAACTGAAAATCATAAAAATAAATGCATGTACCAGTATCGATGTTCGGTATGGTACGGTTGCACTACGATGTCAGTTTATCTTTAGAAAAAAACAATATAAAGAAACTCTTGTACCGAAAATGATGTTTTTCGGTACGGTATGGTAGCGATACGGTGTCAATTTACCGAAAGAAAAACAATTAAAAATAGATACCGGTACCGATACAGGTGTTGTTCAGTTGGTTTAAGTTCGGTTTGGTATGATACTGGCACATCATTTGTTGTCAATAAAATTTATATCGCAATATTGAAAAAATAAATAAACATAGAATGCAAACCGACCGAACCGATATTAACTGAACAACATAGGTACCGGTATCACTATTCGTTTTTATTGTTTTCGATCAATAAAAGGCCTTCCATTTCGATTATAGTAGGCTATTGTGGGTACCAATACCGTAATGAAACGAATAGATACCGACCGAGTTCTCGTCATGTATTTATTTATTTATTTTTTAATTCCAATTTAATAGTTTGATGAGGCGTTATTGGGCATTATTCTCACTACGCCACTTTTGCAAAAACGCCCAATAATAACCCCATGCTGACTGGACTGCCACATGGCAGAAAACGCCCCAGGGTGGGGACATTATTCAACAAACGACTACGCATGGTCTAAGCGATATTTAAATAAAATATTCGGATTCGTGCTTCAAATATTGGATTTGATGCTTAAACGGACTAAATAATTTTAATCTAAAGGCTACTAAATATGTGAAAAATGACTAAGTTGCATATACATTACACGTCAAAATTTGTATTGATATCAAGGGTGGAGATATAATAGGAAGTTTATTTGGCTAGGAAGGCTAGGAAGTGATCTTGACCATCCATTTACTTAATCAAGGGCTAAGATTAAATCAGGGAAATTGAAAGTAAAAAAAGAGGCGCGTGACTTTTTTCAGGGGCAATCTAGTCAATCCAAGCCAATAGTTTCTCTCTCCTCCAATTCCCCCCATTTTTTAAACGTTAATAACTCTTTCATACGACATTATTTTTTTATAAAAATTGCACCAAAAAAACGAGTGTTTTTTTATCTTTAAAACGAGTATACTATTGCTATATTTTGAAAAAAAAAATTTAAAACCCAGTTGCGTAAAACGCAATAGAAAAAACCCCAGTATCGTAAAACGCAATGAAAAAAAAACCCTAAAAAATGACATTTTTCTAAAACGCAATGCACAAAAAACACAAAGAAATGACTTTTTTGTAAAACGCAATGGCCAGAAAACACATAAAAATGTGTTTTACCTAAAACGCAATGCACCAAAAACACAAAAAAATGACTTATTTGTAAAACGCAATGGCCAGAATACACTTAAAATGTCTGTTTTCTAAAACGCAATGGACTGAAAACACATAAAAAAGTGTTTTACCTAAAACGCAATGCACCAAAAACACAAAGAAATGTCTTATATGTAAAACGCAATGGCCAGAAAACACTTAAAAATGACTCATTCTAAAACGCAATGGACTGAAAACACCTAAAAAATGTGTTTTACCTAAAACACAATGACTAAAAACACTTAAAAATGTGTTTTTTTCTAAAACGCAATAGCTGTCTGTCACTGTGAACTGTCTGTCACTGTGAACTGTCTTATTTCTAAAACGCAATGGACACATAAAACTGTCTGTCACTGTGAACTGTCTGAATTGTCTACGAATTACTGTCTTCGAAATGAGCCAATTTATGGAAATTTAATTTTTCTGATGCGTTTTTAGTACAGCAATTTAGTGCAGCTCAACCCCAGCCAGGGGCTCTGCCCCTTGGACCCCGCCAGGGGCTGCCGCCCCTGGGACCCCGCTACCGGGGGCTGCCGCCCCCGGACCCCCGCAAAGACCGTAAAACGCAATGAATAAATAAAAAACCCAGATCATGAAAATGAAATTAAAGAATTTCTTACATGGATCGAAGCCGATTTCTTCATCAATTGACGGAATTTGAATGATAGAAACACTTATCAACGCTCGAATCGAACGAATCGAGTGATTATCTCCAAAATCACCGGAAAAAACGAGATTTTTTTATGAAATTAAACTGGGTTTTCTTCAAAAAAAAAGCTGAAGAACACGTTGATCGGGTTCTGAATCATTGATTTGTGATGAAAATCGCACTATAATGTAGTGATTATTGAGATATAAAGTGAAGAAATAGTTGAAGATGGTGGATTTTGAAAATGATGGGTTTTTGAATTTACTGGGTTTTGAAAAAGGAAGAAGAAAGAGTTGGATTGACTAAAATACCCTTTCTCTTTATTTTAAAATTTGCCACATGTCATAATCCTATGGCTTCCTATCCTTCCTAGAGAAAATTAACTTCCTATTTGATCTTTACCCTTGATATCAATTGTAAAATAATTTTATTTATGCCGTTAAAAAACATTTTTATTTATTTTAATATATTTTAAAAAAAGAAAAAAAGTACTGATGAAACTTATACAATATAGAAATGAGGAAAGGTAGCTCTTTCCTTTTGAACATGGTTTTCAAAAGACGTGTGATTACATCTCTACATCTCTCTCTTGATTATTGCGCTCTCTCTCTCTCTCATAGTGCTATAAGCACCAACACAACACCGGTTACCACCATCACAAATTGCCACCGCCATCAATCACCTAGCCACCACCCTCGCGCTACCGCAGCGACGCCACCAACCACCAAGAACCGCCGTTGCGGGTTCTGACCACTAAAACCCTCAAACATCGCCGTTGTGAAACCGTTGTCGCCGCCACAGAACCTGTTCTCGTCCGATCTTAAGCTTGAACCACCACCACTGTTGTAACCTGGCTTCTTTTGCGCGACAACGGCCCAGACTGTTAAATCAAAGAAAAGTTAGGTTAAAACACTTAGGGCATGTTTGGCTAAGCTTTTTGAAATAACTTATTGACTTATTAGCTTTTTGAAAAAGTTAGTATGGAGTGACTTATTGACTTACTAGCCTAAGGACCCGTGTATTACACGGGTTGTTAAAAGATAATATGGATTAATAATAGTTGTTTACATTAAATGTTATCACTATATACACATATTTAAACAGATCATGTAATAACTTTTTATTGACAATTATAACGTATATATCATAAATCGTTGAATATCTCTTTATACACCACATTAGTTGTTTTATCCGTAGGTTTTCCATTGTTGTCAAGTATGAGTATCTTCACACCATTTCTTGTTTTCACCCTTGATAAGGCAACATACAACTGACCATGAGAGAAGACTGGTTGTTTGAGGTACAAACCTACTCTTGAAAGAGATTGACTTTGACTTTTGTTGATGGTCATTGCAAAACATACGGCCAGTGGAAATTGTCTTCTTTGAAAAGAGAAAGGAATCTTTTTATCAGAAGGTATCAAGTTTAATCGAGGGATATATGTGCAAGTACCAATATTTGAACCAGATATTATCTCTGCTTCTATTACACGGTTGTGCAGCTTCTTTACTTGTAGCCTTGTACCATTGCACAATCCATTCCGTTGATCAATATTTCTTAATAACATGACTGGAACACCAACTTTAAGGACTAACCTATGATTAGGTAGGCCAGGTATTTTAAGACCATTGAGCACATCTGGAGAGTAAAGTCTTTGTTGTGTAGAATTTACATCTTCAGACGGACAAAGACTGTCAGAACTAAGATACTCTTTTTCTTCACCAGGAAACATTGCTAGCAACCTGTCATTAATCTCATGAACAACTTCATTTTTAGGTGCAAGTATGGCCCGGTCACTAAAATAGTTATGGGCGTCTACGTTTTCCAAGATTGATGGATAAACAAAATCAATTAAACTTCCAATTGGATCAGATGGATCAGTAATCAAAAGATCTCGTGGTATTTCAATAGTTGCTTCTCCATCATTTGGACCACCAACGTTACCCTCACCCAAATCCAAAAGCCATTTGCCAAAACTATTTATTTCATCAACATCAGCCGTAGATCTTCCAACCGTTAACCTCATGTTTCTAGTTAGTCTTAGCAATTTACATTTACTCCACAAATAAGACGAACATAAGGAGGCATTAACAATCTCTTGTCTGCCACCATTTGGAACAACAGGTAATATTTGTCTAAAATCCCCTCCAAAAACAATAACTTTACCTCCAAAGCGGATTTCAGAATTTAGAGATGTGTCAATGTTGAAAACGTCATTCATTGTTCTGTCGAGCGCTTCAAATGCATGTTTGTGAACCATAGGTGCTTCATCCCAAATTATCAATTTAGTCTCGTGAAGTAATTTAGCCAAATCACTTTCTGGTTTTATATGGCATACGGAATCTTCAGTAAGATTCAACGGTATGCTAAACCTGGAATGTGCAGTCCTGCCACCATCTAACAACAACGATGCAATTCCACTGGAAGCCACATTTAACACGATTTGACCTCTTGATCTAATTGCAGCGGACAATGTTTTCCATAGAAAAGTTTTACCTGTTCCGCCATAGCCATAAAGGAAAAAATCTGACCGTTATCACTGTTTACTGCTGCCATAATCTCTTCAAAAACAGTGCGTTGTTCATCAGTTAACATTGTCAAATGACTATCATACAGATTTCCAAGGTATGTTGTATCATATGCCTGCTCCTCGTATATCAAACGACAATCGGAAATACCTGAAGACGACATATCTGGATATGGCATTGATTCAAATCTTCGCAAAGAAGAATTATTTCGCAATAAAAACCTTTCAATTTCGACCAACACATAGTTCTTCAGTTGGTGATCCGGAATTGATAACGCTACGAAATAAGAAAGAAAACAAATTCATCTAATGAATACGGAAACCATTTCATCATAATAAGATAAATTAACTTAAATAATGATGAACAAATCAAATTATTTTTTAAAAAAAATATAAGTACTAAATTTCAGTGTAAACAAAACGTACCTGTCACTCGATGGTATTTTGCTAATCTGTAAACAAAATCGTCCGCCATGTATCTCCACGAAGTTTCCCAAACAACCTCAGGTCTAGAAAGACTACCGGATAACAACATCGTAGAAAATAAATTGCGAATGTATGAAGCGCTTCCAGTTAAATTTGCTTCTTTTATTGCCTCTACATATTCTGAATCATCATCTAAAAGGCCAAGTGCGTAGCAAGCATCTCTGTATGTATCGTAAACTTTACCATTAACTGTTTTAATGTCGTCAAACGATGTTGGTCCTCTAACCTTGTTAAGAAGAATTCTCAAGAAATACGCTTCACCTAAAGTTGGAGATACGGAATGAATCCTGCCAATTGATTTTTTCCCTTTTCTTGGTTCCCATACTCGCTTGTCAAGCTTCCATACATAAAAAATAGGGAACTGAACGTATGTAAGTGTACGTGCCAACAGGTCATTTGGGTCTTTATTACGTTCCATCCATGATAGAAACATTGAAGATTTAACTGAAGGTTTGTTTAGAACGGAGTTAATATCCTCGTCAGGGCCGAAAACAACAGGTTGTTGGCCAGGTAAATGGAATGGAAGCCTCATAACAGAAGGTCTTCTATAATGTACCTCATTAGCAAATATCCTCCAAGATGCTTCGCAAGCTGATATATAGCGGCAATCGTAATACTCTTTGATCTCGTCTTGTGGTTGCTCTTCCGGTTGACTATCACCACGCGCAACAGCTATAGTGGCTCGATCAGGACCTTTATTGATGTATTTAAAAAGATATTTTATAGACGCGGCTTGATTGCACCATTCAACGTTGATATGAGCTTGATATCTTTTCAATATTTTTTTGTTATAAGGAACCACACTCCTGTTATCAAGCTCAATTTTATTTTTCACAACAGAAGAACCATTGTTTCTCCTTCTGTATAATGGAAACCCATTTGAATAAAGTGTTGTATGATCTTGAAACTTTTTTGGAAAGCCTTTTGAACACTTCATATCTACCATACATGGAGAGCTCAACCTAGCATTACCACATGGACCATGTATCATATACTCTTTCACCAGGATGAATAATTCTGGATCTTCTTCTCTGTTTGGAATTTCAGCAGATATAAATGAATCAACATGGTCCACAGTAGGTAATTTGAATTCAGGTTCCATGAATAAGCATAAATGTGCATGAGGCAAACCACGTTTTTGGAACTCGATAGTGTAAACAACTACAGAAAAATAAAACAAAGTGTTAGCTTTGATGATGACTAATAATTGAATTATTTTGTTAACATTACCGGCTGACGCTTTGCCTAATAGATGATTCTTTTTTAAATCTTTGCAGATAGAATCGAGTTTTATTTTGAAGAGTCTAGACAGGATATCAGGCCTATCTTCCGGACTAAGATTGGTGTCTTTGAGAAACCGTTGAACTTCTGGCCATTTTGGATTGCATGTTATGGTAATAAAATAATCTGGATAACCAAAGCACTTACACAGAGCCATAGCGTCTAAATAGTTTTGCATCATATATCGTGCTCCACCAGTAAAAGAAGACGGCAAAAAAATGCGTTTTCCAGCTTTAGATATATCATCTTGACCTTTACTTCGTAAATTACAGAGACTTTCATATGTGTCGGACCTTAGATCTTTTTGTTGATATCGTATGTACCTAAGTCTCTCGCTCTCTATCATAGTATATGCGTCAACCAGGAACTGCTGGAAAAGCCTCTTAGAATTAAGGATCAATGAAAACAGATTTATACGATCCTGGATACGATAGGCAAAGAACTCTCTCATAGTACACTTTGGACGTGTTTTATTAACAACATCAACAACACCTCTATGAGGGATATCAATTCTGTAGCCATCATCTCCGTACGGAAACAGAATCGGATATTGTAGTGCAAGATATGATGGATGCAACTCACTAATTCTTTTTAGTTCAC
The DNA here is from genome assembly GCF_002127325.2 of Helianthus annuus. Lineage (NCBI taxonomy): Eukaryota > Viridiplantae > Streptophyta > Magnoliopsida > Asterales > Asteraceae > Helianthus > Helianthus annuus. Next base: position 72,742,177 of record NC_035445.2, read on the forward strand.
CTGTTCGAGTCTCAACTATAATATCTCTATTGTCAACCACATTTTCGATATCACCAACAATAAGAGCAGCGATCTCACCAGCCGTTGGTAAGTTATACGTGCGACCATCTTTTTCTCTTGCTCCAATTATTCGAAGCTTCACATTTACATTAGGGTTGTCTTGGAAGGAATCCCTAACTCTTCTATAAGTTTTGACCAACTCGTTGTCATTGTCTAGTACATCCTTTATATGTTCGATCAATTTAATATCAACATTTGCCGATGAAAAAGAAGACGCACCATCTGAACCCCTGTTACAAAATTGTTATCAAAGATTATTCACAGTCTAACAAAATATGAACTATTAATCTGAAAAAATGGATTTATGGTAACATATAAAATGGACTTTACCTAAATATCGATTGCCTGTTTGAAATTTCGTTTTCAGTATCATATATGTATAGTTGGCAAAATTTTGGTTGAGCTCCGTTGATTGGCATAAGACTTCCAATTGTATGATAATTCTCGCCGCTAATTCTAAAGCAAAAAGGACCATTGCCTCTGTTAACCATCGAATCAACCTTACCACCCATTGAAGTAAATGCAAACATAAAATTGTAACGGCGAATATTTTTCAAAAAGTGCTTGCTTTCATCACCATTGTTAGTAAACAGAATCCGATAACTTCCTCTTGCATCTTTGTAATCTGGAAGCTCTACTATGCCATAAGAACAACAAATGAAATAACAAACTTTTCCATCCTTTTTTCTTCCTTTTCCTTTTTCTGCATTCCACAACTTTGCATTACATACTTCACAAGTAACGCATTGGTCACCATGGTCCAAATAATCTGTTGTGAAAATAAACAAAAAAAATTGTTAACAATGTTATTTAATAAAGAAGATAACATTATATCGACAAATTTTATACTTTTTGTGCATAAGAATACAAATTATTTGAAATGCACCTTTTGAAACACCTTTCAAGGGATCTTGAACCACAATTTGTTCTGTGGTAAAGTCAATAATTGGTATTGGAGAAGTAATTCGTGGCCTACCAATTAACTTACGTTTACCGGATGACAACCTTTCAAAAGAAGAATTTTGAAGAATACCGGAGGTGCCACTAAATGACGTAATGTTGCTAGCAATACGACCGGGAGTAGCGTCTGCTGGTGGTGTACCGTTGTTCGTAACACAACTTAAATTGCCTATAATATATATAAAAAAACATAATCTTCATGATATAAATTTATATACAAAAACATTGAAGTGTATAAAAGTTAATAAGTATTTACTTGTTCCCATGAATGATGCAGTACGATTAGTAATGACAATTGGAGTTGCTTCTATATCAGGAGAGCGATGTATACTCCTATTGGAATATGATATACTATTTCTCAGAGGAGATGTTGTATTCTCCAAATTTACTTCCCTAAAGCGGCTGTTATCTATATATACAAATTATTAAAGATTATTATATAAAAATAACATTAAATAAATATACGATAACGTTGAATTAAACATATTCTGAAATGCAAGTTTAATAAAATAAGGTATTTTAAATACGGCTATAAAAAATAAAAAAAAACAAAATACAAACTAACCTGCAGATAAAGCAGATAATTTTTGGGTAACGGTCGGAATAGAAGGAGAGGGTATCGAATCAGTTGTTATGACAATTGTATGGTCAACATTTGATGGACATCCATCTAATTTTGATCTTTTGTTATCCAATAATACTTTCCTAATTTTTCGACTATGTCTTGCCTGATCTTGTGTTACAGTGGGAACAACAACTAAAACAACAACATACATAAAAATTAATTTTATAAAGAATATGGAAAAAATAGCTAGACGTCAATGAACATGAATGTAGAAAAACAGGAAAGTAAAAAAAGTTAGTAAATTAGTACCATTAGTAATTGTCGATAATGGCCTTCTACCTCTACGAACTGTAAGGGAAAAATATAGACAGTTTAGCAAAACAGATTGTTTGTTAAGATATACATGATAAAAAATAAACGTAATACAATATAAAAATTAATATACTCATATGGTAAAGCAAAAAGATTTGAATATTTATAACAACTTAAATTACCATTTGTATGACCAGTTGTAATATTTGTAGATGCATTCGTATTTAAGATGGCTGGAACACCTGTAATTAACATGATTAAATTATGTATAAATATGTAAATAACATAAAACTATATGAAATAAAAATCGATATTTAAATTAACGACATTACCGTTAGAAATGTTTTCTTTTCCTTTGTTGTAAGATTCAGATGAAAACTCGTTTTTTCTTTTAGACATTCCTGAAATCATAATGTGATACGATTTAAGCATGCGACATTCCAAAATTGTAGTAAAGTTTAAATATATTTAAGTATGACATTCTAAACATTCTTATTCTTATGTATTATATAGTAATTGATACGTCAATTATATTATCCTAAATTAACATTATACAACCACAATATAAATGCATCACAAAAATTAAAAAATTCACAAACAGAAACAAAACACAATTGATGTGAATACATAACTTCAAATGCTGTATTAAACCAATGAAAAAAGAAAGTATAATAAGGTCTTTAGTTATTCAGTTTAAGATAGGATATAAGATTAAGCAGTTGAAACAATAATATAAAAATATTTAAACTATAGGAGACATAGTGGTCTCGATAAATAAAGCTCCTTTAGGACCAACGTAGTCATCAACATGTTGTAGGTACTCAAAAGATTCGTTGGAAAGGTCAACTTCTACAATATCACCCCAGATGCTTGTTATGAGCCACTTGTTGTCTTGAATTATATTATTCCTTCGACGCCTTTCAAGATAATGAACAACATGAGGCGTATCGAAAGACAACACCTTTACCCAAGCATCATGTCACACCCCCAAAATACCACCTAGGGAATGTCCCTTTTAGGTGTGTGACGAATCAACAACGAGCCACTAATTACATTGAACCCATCCAAGTTATAATTAAAATCCTCAATTATTAATGAAAAATACCATCAACAAGTTTAAATGAAAACCAACATGTTTAGCGGAAGCAAATAGTAAACCAAGGTTAAACAGTTTCAAAGCCAATGTATAGCATCAAGAAATCAATCACATGAATCCCTCCAGTCGACCCATGACCACTCCAGCTACTCCAGATAGCAAGTTCCCAAATCCAAGATATCTAACGACCTGCGAGCATGCAACAAGTGTATCAGACAACGCTGGTGAGTTCATAGTTTTATAAAAACGTTGGTTACCAAGTGTTTAGTTAATCCATTGAATTTAATTACGAAAGTAATGTTGAAAACAATGTTGATAATACCCCAATACAAGACGGCTTCTGATTATTTTGCCCTTTCTCCAATGCTCCTATCAAAGCATTGGTCATGACTAGGTCATTAGTTCAACACCCGTCCTCCCAGGTACGGGGTGAGGTTGCCAAACCTAAGTAGCGCTACTAACTAATACCATGTTACATCTCAGGTAACCAAACAACACGGAGGGACTTTAAAGGTGATAGGAAGAGTATATTATCCAACATTCCCGTTTTTACCCAAAAGACTTATCCCTCCCTGGGATACCCACTGACTGTCCCAACCACCGGGACGCATGCTCAAGAGAGATGAACTCACCTTTGGTTTGCTCGGTTAGACTAAGTGCTTGTTTAACAGTTGATCAATCAAACCCTACCGAGGTTACTAGAGTTAGTCAGTTACAAGAACACACACACCCATGTACTTGCATTCACTACATAATTTACAAATAAGTGGCACGTATATTATAATGCAGATCATAGCGAGCGATTGGATGTAACGACAATACCAATTCATATCACAACATATCACAAGTGATTCCGTTTACATTCAAATACACTCGTTAATTGAAACAAGTATTCGTGCACCATCAATTAGCAAGTTATTTCCATGTAGTTATTTAACAAATAACTGGGCCATGCTCGCATCAATCCATCAAGTCCAACTAGTCACTCGTTATCGGGCCACTCTATCTTTGACCCAATCTAAGTAACGCATGACTGGCCCGAGAGATTAATCCCTGAAACCCGGCCCCAAACAAACATGTTGACATGCAGCCCAGCTAAACAGAATGGTCCCGGCTGTTGGTGACCGAGCCCAACAACTAAGATGCAAGTCTCAATAGTTATTGTTTTTTTTTATTGTTGCCTACTAACCAGTTTTATCAACATAATTATCACATCATATTCATGAATATATCATACTGGATAAGTTATTATTAACATGAAGCCAAGGTCACACATGTTAATTATACACGTTTTATGATCATGGCAACTTCTAAATTAAGTAAAAGTTCCTCTAATAACCCAAGACAGTAGCTCGAACATTACTGAATCATATCATCATCATTTGTTGAATATTACTAATTCTTTCAAAACAGGTTTCATTATCATATGTTACCCTACAATTAATTCACATAATCATCACATGGAGTATTAAATTGAAAATGAAGCACAATGGCCGACAAGTATTGACTTTCTATGTTCTTTTATTGGACCATCACTATTTAGTGGATTTCATCATTAAAGAATTATAAAGAGTTATTTATCCTATACTTATTTCATGCACATGTGATTGTGTGTATTGAATCAAGAATCAAAAAGCTTTATTGGGCCTTTCAAACAATTTCATGTGATAGAGTTACTATGTCAGATAAGCACATGCATACTATCTTGGTAATCATGTTCACACACAACAACAAGATCAATTAATTTGAGAGCTAAAACAATTATAAAATTACTAACCGAGGTGTTCGATGAGATCAAAAGATAATTCCAATACAAGGTATTGCTGCCGAATTGAAATTGAGAGGAGAAGAGGAACTAGGGTTTGCAAAGTGTTGTGAGGCCTTAAGAATAATGTACGTAACAAAAAGCGAGGGGAGATGGGCTCGGTTTGGGTCTGTGATAATACAAGGAGCCGCATACAATCCATTTATGTGCACAACATGGCCGGCCCAGGTTACTTTTCTCTATTAGGATGTAATATGTTCGGGTTGGGCCTGCCTCATATACGTGGGCTTAGGTTGGGCGAATAGGGTGTGGCCGCAGGCCTAAACGTGTGAGCGTTAAGCAAGTTTGCGGCCCATACATGTAAAAGTGTTTAGCGATTTCCTTTAAACATACACATCTAACCAACTAATGATGCACGAGATAAATAATTAGACCTAGAACACACGCTTAGCACATATATCACGTTTAACACATATGGCACGTTTAACACACATAACACGTTTAACACATATGACACGTTTAACACGTTCAACGACTTCATGTATAGATAACATGCCCACATAAATATTTAGTGATGTATGCGTGCAATCCAACGCCAAAGATTGTGGAGTTTAAGTGACGGAAACCTTAGGGATTTGGGTTGTCACATCATCCCCAACTTGAAATAAATTTCGTCCCGAAATTTGACAAGTAAGCACAAAGGAGTGAAGTGATAAATCAAGATTGCAGCAGATTTTCCTCAGGTGCCACATCATCCCCAACTTGAAATGGAATTTCGTCCCCGAAATTCACCAGTTGCGTCGGAATTGATTCAGCAGATTCGTACGATTGCGAACGAACTCCTATAATTGGAATTTGATAGTGCTCGCAAACCTTAACATCCTAGGGCATGATTTCAATAGGCACCTTGACAACTGCAACTTGACGTCACGATTGCGCACAAACTCCCATCGTGACGTCAGTTAAGCTCGCCATGCTTCTCAAGCATTCCCCATCCTCCCAAGGTGTTGTGTATTACCTAACATAGATCATGCATAAATCAAATCCATAGATAACAGGAGTTGGCACCTCGTGCCTAAAAGCCGCCTTTCTCAGAGGAACATTCACAACTATGAAGATTTGTCAGTTTTCTTGATTGCAAGAAAGCGTGCTGGTATCATGTGTCCATCAATGATCTTCCAGGTGATAATGTTTCCATTTCGAGTTGTAATTAGACCAGCGATAAAATCCATGGCAGTCTGTTCTCATTTTCATATATATATATATATGTGTTTCTGGTTGCCAATATCCCACCTCGACTTTCCCACAAGTCAAACATCGATCTAATGCTTTTGCTATGTGGGCCTTCAGGCCCGGTCACCCGTGCATGGTCTTCAAGTTTTAATTTATCCTATCAAAACTCAAATGAATGGGATATCGAAACCCGTGTGCTTTGCCTGCACCAGTTCCCAAAGGTTGTTATATAGTGAGGTCCATATTCGTTCCATGAAGTAGCAAATATCGTCCGTCCTACCAAAGGTTGCTTCCCCATGCCCCACATGGGTTAATCTTGAGAACTCTCTTCCTTCAGTTCTTCAGTTTGAACAAGGCGAGTCTGATCAGGTAGGTTAGAGTGGATAGCGAGTTACAAGGCTCGTGCACGTCCAGGTTTCACGGTCGTATCCATTCAAAAGTTCCATCCAGTGATGCCATTAACGGATTTAGCTCTCTCGTAACCAGGGTGCACGGGAGGCCCTTGTGATCGGTCTAGGTAGTGCATTCGGTACCGTCCAAGTAATGCCTCCCACTAAACTCCAAAGACCACGGTTCCCACCGCATATTGTACGTCGTGCAGTTCCTCTTCGTAACTCCATTACGTGAGTCATCACTCTCTCGTGTTGCATTGGCGTGTAACTGGGACTCTAATTCGGACCATCATGATATACCATTAGATCACCCATACCCTCGGGCAAAAGCGAGGCTCCGTGCATTGTAGTGTTGGGTTTCAAAAGCGGAAAAGATGTCCTCCTGTTTTGTTTCCCATGAACTCACAGCACCCTGCTGTGCTAAAGAGATCAAAGCTGCGCGATCTTCGAAAATCCTGTGATGAACCGGCGATAGTATCTAGCGAAACCAAGAAATTGTCGTATCCCCGAAGGACTCCTTGGTACCGACCTATTCTAACAAAGTGGGTCTTAGCGAGATCTGTGTGTATTCCCAATTCGTTGACTATATGACCAAGAAAATGTACTTATCGAATCCTGAAGTCACACTTAGGTAGACTTCGCACAGAGTTGCTCCTCCTCTAAGAGCTCCAAGATGAAATATAAGTGCCGTTCATGGTATTCCCTTATCGTGGAGGTGATTCAAATCATCACAGATGAGTGCGGTCGGCGAATCTGGCAAAATGAGGTTGACGTATACTACTCATGCGATCCCTGAGGCTGCTGGTGTGTTGGACATCTAAAATAACTTGAACAGAAAATCATAGTGACCATACTGGATCTGTGACGCCGTGTTAGGAATCGTCCTCCCCACGGTCTTCCATCGGATGACAGTCCGGTATTAAGTCAGTTTCCATATAGAATCTTGATTATTGCAACGGGTCGGACAGGTCATGGTTGCCACTTTGTGGTAGTCGGCACACGTACGAAAGAACTCGTCCTTCGTTTTCGCAATAAGTGCGTTTCCACAAAACGAGGAGCTAGATCTACAGAACTCCCATTCTGTAGTTTCCTGATGCTGATTGGGCAGTTTTTGCAACTTTTTAGGTGCCAGACGATAAGGAGTACGAGTAATCAAGGCTGACTCTGGTCGTGAGATCAATTTGAAACTCTACCTAATTAGTTGTGGAAGTAAACCTGAAAGTTCCTCAAGTGGCATGCTGCGTGGAATCACGAACAATTGTTAGATCCTCGATCCTCATCCCTTAGCCCACACATTAGTAACGGTTGCCAACATAGCGGGGTAGTCCCTCCGTAGACACTCCTGGCTTTCATTGCTGAAAAGATACTAATCTTTACACCCCTCTGATGCTTTAGAACAGACGACGATTTGCCACTAGGGAGAGAGATACTCAAAACTTTCTCCTCACAAGGTATATCTGTGCAATATCCAGTTAACCAATCTACACAAATACTGCATCGAAACCATCAAGATAGTAGGAGGGAAGTCGATGCCGAACACTTGTCCCACAAGGTCGAGTTCCCATCCCAACGAACTTATGAGGTGTCAGTTGTCTTGTCATCGGCCGGTTCCACAACAGGTTCGGTTTCGAGAAGTATCAGGGCTTAAACAGAACAGTGACGAAGTGATTAGTTACCGAGAACATGTAGGCCACCATGTTGTTATAATCCTGGCGTCGCCCACGCCAATCCTAAATGTCCCTCCATGAGCATCATTTCCCGTGTTGTTGTCGTTTCATTTAACAACGGCCACTACATGTTGTAGGCACCTTCATTTTCCATACAGTTGGTTACCATTACAAATGCCTTGATGTTGCTGTGACTGTTGCCTCTAGTGTTGTTTGAAACAGAGCTCTACTCATGGTGAGGGGAGTTTCACATTCCATTCTCCAGTCAGTTGTCATTGCTTATGTCCTGATTGGTTCGTAAAGGTTGACTCCCATCTATCGCTGACTAGGGTTGGAGATTCGATTGCAGTCACTTTGCTGGTGTTCGTTGCTGGTAATCAGGGTTATCCAATTACTGAGGTCGATAAAATACTAAGCTCACCCTTTTGCCCATCGATCTAGCAAGTCGATTGAGTAATACGCGGTATACTGCGAGAGTGTTGCAGAAATGATTACACTCCGGAGTCTAAGACGTCAATGCATAGAGTTTCATCAAACGAAGAGAAGCGAGAAAGGTACAAACCAACTCAAGGACGTACATGCAAGCACCTAACATTCTACACGTGTCGCTAGGCGTTCAGATGTGTGTTCAGGTAATACTCGACAACATCGAGATTCGAAAGGATTCAGAGAGGAGTGAGGAGATCACGTTCGAGTATGAGACAGTCACTGCTATGACTCCTATAGACTTGTTACGTTTCACATTGATCAAATAACAGAGCAGAACCCATTTTCCACTTGTTAAGGCTCACTGGTACTCGCATGCACCCCACATTATTATTGTGTGTGCACCCACAATAATATTGCGATTTGCATGCTCATCTCAGTTCCTCTTAACCCATGTCAAATGGTTCCTCAAACTCGAATGCCAATTAGAGGTTATCAAAAGATAGAACCACAGAAATCCAAGGACTATAACAAATTATCAATGCATCATAATGTAAGCAAGTAGTTCAGGTTTTCATGCTATAGCGACGAGTGTGTGTTTGTATGTTACGTCATAAACAAATGTGTACTAGTCATGTAATGTATGCATCAAGTGAGAAATACGAACCTTGCAATCTGGAGCTGAGTGTCATGGTCGATTTTCGAAGTTGTTGGGTTATAGTCTGGTTTTATAAAAACGTTTTAAAACCAAGTTCACTATAACCAATGGCTCTGATACCAAACTGTCACACCCCCAAAATACCACCTAGGGAATGTCCCTTTTAGGTGTGTGACGAATCAACAACGAGCCACTAATTACATTGAACCCATCCAAGTTATAATTAAAATCCTCAATTATTAATGAAAAATACCATCAACAAGTTTAAATGAAAACCAACATGTTTAGCGGAAGCAAATAGTAAACCAAGGTTAAACAGTTTCAAAGCCAATGTATAGCATCAAGAAATCAATCACATGAATCCCTCCAGTCGACCCATGACCACTCCAGCTACTCCAGATAGCAAGTTCCCAAATCCAAGATATCTAACGACCTGCGAGCATGCAACAAGTGTATCAGACAACGCTGGTGAGTTCATAGTTTTATAAAAACGTTGGTTACCAAGTGTTTAGTTAATCCATTGAATTTAATTACGAAAGTAATGTTGAAAACAATGTTGATAATACCCCAATACAAGACGGCTTCTGATTATTTTGCCCTTTCTCCAATGCTCCTATTAAAGCATTGGTCATGACTAGGTCATTAGTTCAACACCCGTCCTCCCAGGTACGGGGTGAGGTTGCCAAACCTAAGTAGCGCTACTAACTAATACCATGTTACATCTCAGGTAACCAAACAACACGGAGGGACTTTAAAGGTGATAGGAAGAGTATATTATCCAACATTCCCGTTTTTACCCAAAAGACTTATCCCTCCCTGGGATACCCACTGACTGTCCCAACCACCGGGACGCATGCTCAAGAGAGATGAACTCACCTTTGGTTTGCTCGGTTAGACTAAGTGCTTGTTTAACAGTTGATCAATCAAACCCTACCGAGGTTACTAGAGTTAGTCAGTTACAAGAACACACACACCCATGTACTTGCATTCACTACATAATTTACAAATAAGTGGCACGTATATTATAATGCAGATCATAGCGAGCGATTGGATGTAACGACAATACCAATTCATATCACAACATATCACAAGTGATTCCGTTTACATTCAAATACACTCGTTAATTGAAACAAGTATTCGTGCACCATCAATTAGCAAGTTATTTCCATGTAGTTATTTAACAAATAACTGGGCCATGCTCGCATCAATCCATCAAGTCCAACTAGTCACTCGTTATCGGGCCACTCTATCTTTGACCCAATCTAAGTAACGCATGACTGGCCCGAGAGATTAATCCCTGAAACCCGGCCCCAAACAAACATGTTGACATGCAGCCCAGCTAAACAGAATGGTCCCGGCTGTTGGTGACCGAGCCCAACAACTAAGATGCAAGTCTCAATAGTTATTGTTTTTTTTTATTGTTGCCTACTAACCAGTTTTATCAACATAATTATCACATCATATTCATGAATATATCATACTGGATAAGTTATTATTAACATGAAGCCAAGGTCACACATGTTAATTATACACGTTTTATGATCATGGCAACTTCTAAATTAAGTAAAAGTTCCTCTAATAACCCAAGACAGTAGCTCGAACATTACTGAATCATATCATCATCATTTGTTGAATATTACTAATTCTTTCAAAACAGGTTTCATTATCATATGTTACCCTACAATTAATTCACATAATCATCACATGGAGTATTAAATTGAAAATGAAGCACAATGGCCGACAAGTATTGACTTTCTATGTTCTTTTATTGGACCATCACTATTTAGTGGATTTCATCATTAAAGAATTATAAAGAGTTATTTATCCTATACTTATTTCATGCACATGTGATTGTGTGTATTGAATCAAGAATCAAAAAGCTTTATTGGGCCTTTCAAACAATTTCATGTGATAGAGTTACTATGTCAGATAAGCACATGCATACTATCTTGGTAATCATGTTCACACACAACAACAAGATCAATTAATTTGAGAGCTAAAACAATTATAAAATTACTAACCGAGGTGTTCGATGAGATCAAAAGATAATTCCAATACAAGGTATTGCTGCCGAATTGAAATTGAGAGGAGAAGAGGAACTAGGGTTTGCAAAGTGTTGTGAGGCCTTAAGAATAATGTACGTAACAAAAAGCGAGGGGAGATGGGCTCGGTTTGGGTCTGTGATAATACAAGGAGCCGCATACAATCCATTTATGTGCACAACATGGCCGGCCCAGGTTACTTTTCTCTATTAGGATGTAATATGTTCGGGTTGGGCCTGCCTCATATACGTGGGCTTAGGTTGGGCGAATAGGGTGTGGCCGCAGGCCTAAACGTGTGAGCGTTAAGCAAGTTTGCGGCCCATACATGTAAAAGTGTTTAGCGATTTCCTTTAAACATACACATCTAACCAACTAATGATGCACGAGATAAATAATTAGACCTAGAACACACGCTTAGCACATATATCACGTTTAACACATATGGCACGTTTAACACACATAACACGTTTAACACATATGACACGTTTAACACGTTCAACGACTTCATGTATAGATAACATGCCCACATAAATATTTAGTGATGTATGCGTGCAATCCAACGCCAAAGATTGTGGAGTTTAAGTGACGGAAACCTTAGGGATTCGGGTTGTCACACATCATCTTCAAATTTGAACAAATCAGCATATAGGTTTTCAGAACTTCCAACAACAATGACGCGCAGCTTCATTTCTATGCTCAAAAAATGTCCTTGCCAAGGATTCAAATCCAAAACTTCGGGAAAAGGAATTGTGCTGAAAGTTTCGGAGACAACGTCGAAAGCTACCATGTGTCTCTCACCTGGTGGAAACCAATAATTGGAAACCATAAAATAAATGCTTCTACCAGAATAAATTCCGGGAGACCATGAATAATATGTTGAAGCATAATTAGTGACGTTAAATGAATTTATCTTTCTCCATGACTCACGGCGACGTGAGTAAACTCGTGCAGAAAGAACATTACGGTAACGTTTGATGTGGAGAACTTTGAGATCGTTCGAGTCGTCAAAGTACATTCCACCAGTAGAAGCGTCTCGCTCAAAATTACGATCAAAGTAGTCATCGGCCAAAATTTTGTAGCGCCTTGTTGTTGGATTCCAAAGAATGAGCTCAGAAAACATCCTTTCATTGCAAATTAAGATCAGACCTTTAAAGGACGCTAAAACACGTAAGTATGAAGGATGGACGTTAGATGGAGAAATTATAGTTTTGCTTGTATCGGCTTGCAAATTACCCCCAACTATGTTGTCAACAATAATTGTGTTGTCTTTTAAGGAAAGAAGCTTCTTTTGTAGCGAAGTTATAATTCGCCTAGAATGCGTAATCTCAAAATTGTTATTTGATGGTTCATCACGAAAAGATTTAGATAGACACTTGAAACGGCCTATAGCTTTTGCAGGCAGCCTCATGAAAATCTCGTCCACAATCAATTCAGAACCAAGCTTCTCCATTTTATGATAAAATTTTGCTACAATAAAAGATATAAGAAATAAAAGAAAACTTTATGTGTACATTAAAAAAAAACTATATGTTATTTCTTGCTATAATTACACAATAAATTTTTAATTCAAAAACCTATTATGTATGAGAATAAAAAAAATTAAATATAATACAAAAATCACGTAAGCATGTTTGTACCTGTGTATTACAACATAGAAGAACATTAATTAAAAATCTATAAAATAGTATCAAAATATATAATAACGGAAATTTAAGTTGTTAAGTTAAACAATAAATAAATTTATACTAATGTTATTAGTTCAATGGAAGAATAACAACAAAAACAAATTGTAATTGTAATACACATTAAAATTTATATATGCTTATACAACAAAATTTTATAATATTCACTTAGTATGTGTTACATTAAACGAAATTAACTACAAACGGAGACAATTGCATGGTATAAAAATATAAAGCTAAAAGATTAAAAAATATCCAGTAACTATTATTTCTCTTAAACTTATTATGTATAAAAATAATCGAAATTAAGTATATCCGGAACCAATTGCATAGAATATAAAAAAATCAATAAGTTACTGAATTATAAAAAATATTATTCCACATACGCATTAAACTTAATAATTCCGTATAACAATTTAAATTGTATTCTGGAAATAAGAGGTAGACTGAATACTAATACTAATAAGAGTACATGATCATGTAACGTTTACTCTAAAAAACATTCTTATAAATAAATAAAACAACAGTTGAAAAGAAGTCAAAGAATTTAGGTTGATATTAACGGACAATGGATGAATGATAAAATAGATAATAGCATTACCTTTGATCGTGTAGAATGGATTGACAAAAACTCTTAATGTTAGATGTGAATGAAACACAATGAAAGAAAGGTATTTATAATAGAGGGTGGCTTTGAAATTTTATCAATCAATTTTAAATTTCAAAATTTGGTAATGAAAATTTACTAAAATACTCGAATCAAGGTTAAATAATTTCTTTGATTTAGCAGTTCCCAAAAATAATCTAAACGTTAATTTATGGTAATAAGAAAAATTAGTTGTTCAAATTTAAAAGCTAAACGTATTGTGTAAAATTTGACAGCATATTAATATCTAAATTTGTAAAGATATTTATCATCTAATTTAAAAACTAAAAATATGTATTGCATATCGATTGCTAAATATAAACGAAATCAAACAATTTAAAATAATTATTACAATATTTTGTTTAAATTTACAAAGTAAACACGTTATTCTTTTTTGTTTTTTTTAAATTCGATATGTCTGTTTTAATAAAGATATTAAATTGAAAATTATATTTGTTTGTGTAAAGAAATATTAATGTCTCTATAGCTATCAAATAAAAAAATGTATCGGAATAACTTGTTTCAGAACTATGGTTGTAAACTATGTTGTAAAGTTATTACGTATATTGTATGTAAAATCATAAATGTTTACATTGCTTATATTTATGCATATACTTATAATGTCTTTATATAAGTAATGAAACATTTAGAAAGAAATAATATGAACTGGATATATTAAATTCATTTAAAAAATCGATTGACATTAATTAATAAGTTTAACAAACATGGATTCCTATGATTATTGCAAGTTAATGTTTACGTTGATAAGTAACATTCATGTTAATACTATACATTATTACTTGCATAAGAAAACCCAATAACGCTACATACAAACAAAATGGTTTAATCAAGTTCTTGACAATTAGATTTAAAAGATCAAAGAGTAACATACAAACAAAAACGATAATGCTAAAGTACTGGTTCAAATACACAAAAGTTAACAAACCAACAAAAGTTTAGTTCATGTCAACTTCCACTTAACTTGGAAATACAAATATCAAAAGTTTTACTAACCGGATCGGACGGTTTTCAGTATTATGGTGTTTTTCGAAGTAACAAAGGTGAAATCAAGCATCATACCATCAATCAAGTTGTTGTCATCCATGAATTTTTGCCAGTTTTCAACAGAATAACGCTTCGCAGTTCCGTTTTTTTCAATCTTGGCAGTGTAAACAACAACCTCACCTTCCAAATTCTGAACATTCAATGAATGTCTCTTCTTCTTGAACCCAGCTCGATTAGCAACTTCGACGGGTAGACGCTGCATTAACAACATACATTGCTTATCAACATACGTTAAAAATAAACAATATTTAAAATTAATTATTAACTGCCAAAATGTATATCAGATTTTAATATACTACAAATCATACCAGCCTATATTCTCCTTTCCGAGTAAAGTCGAAAAATTCCGAGTCCGTGTTAACATTCCTCGTTTGTACCTTCTTCGGCGGGCTAGACTTCTTCACTTGTTTGATCTTTTTATCCTGATAGATGTTAAAAAAAGTATACTAAATAGTTATTATCGTAAAAAAATTAAAACAGTATCATACACAAAATGAGCGTTTTCAAATACACGGTCGTACTTAACACGGATACATACCTTGAAAGTGCAATGAATAACATCTTCTCTCGTTTTCGTTGGTTTGAAAAGTTCTTTCTTAATCATGATACCTTTTCCTTTATGAATGTCAGGTAGCTTCGTCGATACACATATCAATCATCAAACAATAAAAAAAATTATTATAAATATATAACTTTATTATATAACATCCTTAATTTCATTATGAAGTGTAAACATTATAAATACTAATATCAAATACAACATTACCTTGTTATCTGTTTTTAGTTCATGTCGGATGATGTCGTCAGAATGTATACCATATGCCTATAACAAAAACATCGTTGTAACTTCAGAAATATTATTTAATAAAGTCAGGTGTATATAACAAAAAAAAATAAATAAATACCTTGTCTAACTCATCAACAAATTGACCATGACTTATTTCAACAACCTCATCATCATCAACTGAATCAACTTCGTCAACCAAACCAACAGGAATACAATCACGATAAACTGATAATTGAAAGGAAACATTATCAATCTTATTAAAAATCAATAAATCTTCATCAACGATTTTAAGCCTTTCGCAAAGAGTAGGCCATCCGTCCGTGAATGCATAGCAGTTATGTATTTTAGCAGATTCCACAGACCATCGATTACCAGCAGCTAGTATTTCATAAGTGCCGTTTAGATTTTCTTTTTGAAAAAACTTTTTAATAAAAGCATCTGGAATTACCTGTATTAAATGAAACTAAAATAAATAACTTCCCTCGAATGTTGATTCATTATAGTAAACATAACTAATAATATAATGTAACATAAATATATACTAAATAACATGTATACAGTTAGATTAATAGTGTGCAAAAGTAAATAAAGATACATACAGTTAAGCCCAATTGTGTGTATCGCTGATATGTGAAATACGATTGACCGCATACACCGTCAATAAAAAACTTCAGTTCAAAAACATCATGTAGGGTCGACTTGAAAACCAAGAGTGAATCCTTTTGCAATTGAAGGCCTTTAACAACTGCTGCCCAACCATCAGCCAAAGCCGGTCTAGAGTCTAATGTTTTCATAATTACGGTCCAAGACTTACCAGATTCATGAACGATTTTGAGATGAATACGTGGCCATGGACGACCCCAATGTTTATAAACATAACTGAGAGGTAACTCCTGATCACAAAGATAATAATACTATTAAGTATATATAATGAACTTAAATAAATATTATATGAATTTGGGTACAAAACATCATACTATTCATTAAAATGTAATTAATCATACCAGCTTTAAAGAGTTTGGATCTTCTAGGATCTTGACAAACGAAACATTCATGAATTCACCTGAATTTTGAAGATATATATATTTTTTGTTACATCTTAACATATAAAGTTGAATTCATGAAAAAAACAAAATGTATCAGGTTAACAAAACATACATTTTCTTTCTTATTACATTCAATCCGATAACTAATTTGTAAGAATCAGAAATCTATTGTTCCTAATAAAGGTTCTATGAGATTCTAACTGAATGACTACAAATCAAATAATCAATGTAAATAATGTCTAAAATACGGTTGGTATGTAAACAAAATTTGAACAAAAGATAACTACAAACACTTAATTTCGGACAAATAAAGACTGAATCTTACAAAGACAAAACTATAATGATTTTGAAATCTAATGTTCTAATAACTGTATCTATGAAATTATAAGTGAATGTATATAATGAAGAAATCATAACAAATCACAACTACGAACAATAAATCCCAAACAATTAAAGATTCAACCCTAAAAAAACAACACTACAACCGGTTTAGATATAAAATATCTAAAATTATATATCATTAATCAACGATTCAAACGATTAAGTAACAAAATAAAAGAAAAATCACGGTGAAGTGGAATGTTATTACCTTTAGATGAGGAATCCATCTAAGGCAACTCCGACGGAAAGCTTAAGATCGGTGAAAATGGAGAGTATCGGAGCCCTAGTTTCCGTCGCCGGTGAAGTGACTGGTCATGAGAATTTGAGACATGCTATGATGGTATATGTAACACCCCCAAAAATTCCACCTTCGGAAACCCCGCGAGGCGTGTTACGCATCAGAGTTCGAGCCACCAATCACATTGAACCAATGGTAAATATTTAAATAAATCATGACATTAATTTACTCACATAAGTTGTCAACATAGTATTAATTCTCAAAGTTGTGTAGCGGAAGCATGTATTAAGTTGTTTAACAATCGTTTCATAATAACGCTTAAAACCAATGTATTACATGTATTTTAATCCAAAAGCCTCGATCCATGACCACTCCAGCATTCCCAGATAGCAAGCTTCCCAATTCCGGGATACCTAACGACCTGCGAGCATGTAACACGTGTATCAGACAAAGCTGGCGAGTTCACAGTTTTAGAAAATGTTTATTACCCGTTGTGTGTAAAACCGTTCAATAACCACTGCAAGTAATATTGTTAATATCTCATTTCCAAACACGGACGGCTCACGGACTGCCCTTCCCACGTACTCCTATCTAGTACTGGGCCAGACTGGGTCATTAGTTCACCTCCGTCCTCTACAGGCACGGGGTGAGGGTGCCAAACCTAAGTAGCGCTACTAACTAATACCCGATGAGGGACTTACAAAAGATGATAGGTGAGATCATTAACCAATATACCCGTTTTTACCCAAAGACTCATCCCCTCCCATGGGAAACCCACTGACTGTCCCCAACCACTGGAACGCATGCTCGAATGTAGTGAACTCACCTGGGATTGCTCGGTAGAATTAATTATTCGTTTAACCACGGTGATTACCAAGCCCTATTATAGTTACACATCACAGTCAGTTTGCATATCAGCACAACACGTATCACTTCACATTCAAGTATCAGCTAGTGTACACAAATGCAAGTGTTAACATTCATCACTAAGCATGGCATACCAAATAAATCAAGCACACATTCCATCAATCAAAGTATGTTCATAACCCCCACTATCTTTCGATTCACTCTTATCTTTCGATCAACAGACCACACTGTTATCTTTCGAATCAACTGTTATGTTTCGATTCACACACATATCTTTCGTTCATAGCTATCTTTCGACACACAGTTATGTTTCGACAAACACAGTTATGTTTCGACAAGCACCGTTATGTTTCGAACCAACTGTTCATCTTTCGACTATGTCAGTTATCCTTCGACTACCACAGTCATCATTCGACTACACTTAATTTTTAACAATCGGTTACAACATCTTTCGGTTATCGCAACCCTAATCATGCGATCTACTGTTACATCTGATTCATACGATTTCACAATGTATTCAACAATTCATGCACGTACAAATCGGTTGACAACAAAATCGTGAAATCATGTGTTCGATTATCAGTTAAATCGATTGACAACCACTGATTCTAGTTTCGCCTAATTCTTACTAGTTTACCGAACCATTATTGATTTGTTCGCATTAATCACGACAAGATCATCAAAATCGTAGGACACTATCTAGCCGACTATTCAGAATTAGACGTATACACATGTTTTATCACACAACACAAGTAACCAAGATCAATCACATATTACGCACAAATTGAAACCAGAATCACTAACCTCAATCCAATACTGAATCGGATTCCAAAGAGAAGGGGAAAAGGTCTTGAAACTTGCTGCCGTCGCACCAGAGAAAACTAGGGTTTGGGATTATGACAGAAACGTTGGTGCCAGAAGTCTACGTAACGTCTTATATCACTGGTGGGATATTGGGCCGGCAATAAGTTGGGCCGAAGGTTAAGGCTTCTAATCGAAGGATTGGGCCTTGGCTCGAAGGATAGGTCTTGAGTCGAAGGTTATGTTTCGTGACCCTTCGAAGATCGGATCTTTCAGTCGAGGGATCTTTCGGTCGAAGGATGTCTTAGTTCCGGTCGAAAGATCTTTCCTATGGTCGAAGGATTAACATCCTTCAAGTGTTTAACGTGTTTAATAACAAATTTGCAACGTAATCCCACTAGTACGATGCCCGTTTAAGATGCCAAACATATGTAGATACAACCAAAGAGTCATAGAATAGAATAATGTTAACCTCGGGAATTCGGGTTGTTACATCATCCCCAACTTGAAAGAAATTTCGTCCCGAAATTTGACAAGTAAGTACGAGAGAGTGAAGTGGCAATTCAGGATTGCCGCGGATTTTCCTCAGGTGTTACATCATCCCCAACTTGAAGAGGAATTTCGTCCCGAAATTCACCAGTGGTAACCATGGTTGGTTCAACCTCTTGAACCATTGAGGATATTAAAGTTTCAACAGATCCTTACATTCCTATGCAAACTCCAGCCCACGTATTGAGGTTTAACAGATTCACACGGTTGTCATACAACTTATGCTAGCGAACCTTGACTCTTTAGTCCGTGTTTTCGCTAGGTTCCCTGATAAATACAACTGTTCCGGTGACGTCAGGTTCCGACAAGGGTTTTATCAGACAACACGGTCTTACATCCACGGCGTACATACCATTACGACAGTTATCCCACTCCGTTAATTAGTCCGAGTTTGTGAGCCATGCCACCGCTTCATCCTAGTAATTCGAATGTTCCCACGCGTCGAAAACTAGGATTACCATGTTTACTATAGTCGTCCGCATCAAACTCCCAGAGTTTCTTAAGCGCATCAGTTTTCCAGGAAGTTACGCGTTGTCATCGAACAATTTCCGATCTAAACAATCCTCAAGAGTTTCGAGCTCAAGTCCTGGACCTACGATTAAGTTATCCCCCACCTTGATTCAACAAGGGGCTTAGCGTTACTATTCAAGTGATGCCTCAAGTAAGGTTATATGCATACTAATACGATAACAGCTGCTGTAGATCTCGCCCAATGATAAGCGTCCTTCCAGTTCCACTACAGTTAACCATACACATGCTCACAGCATGTCTTCATGTGCAAGGATGGTTCGTTTACTCTGCTCGTTAGCCCCACGGTGATACGAAATGCCCATGCCTAGACGTATGCCGAGGGTATCGTGTATTGCCTGTCATACATCAGGTATAGCTCCAATATCAGGAGTAACAGAAGTTGGCACCTCATGCCTGAGACCGCCTCTCTCAAAAGAACATCCACAGCTTGTGAAGACTCGCTAGTTTTCTTGATTGCAAGAGAGTGTGATGGTTTCGTGAGGCAATATACGATCACCAGGTGATATCGATTCCGTTCCGAGTTTTTAAGTAAACCAATGACAAATTCATGGTGTTCGTTTCCGTTTTCATATGTGTTTCTGGTCACTGCTCAACCAGGTAGGTTTCCGGTGTTCCACCTTGACCTTCGCACCTGTCCAACATCGTTCATATGTAGTGCTGTGGGGCCCTCTTGCCCGGTTGTCCATACGAGACTTAAAATCCTAATATCTTTTATCAAGTCCGAACTACTGGAACATCGGAGTCGGTGCACTTCGCTCAGTATGAGTTCCATACGGTTGCTGTATAGTGGGATCCACATTTGTTCCATGCGGTAGCGAATGTCGTCCGTCCTGCCAATAGTTGCCTTTCCATGCCTTGTAGGAACCCATCTTGTGGATTCTCTCCCAACAGGTCTTCACTTCGAACTAGGTGAGTCTGGTCAGGTGTGTCAGAGTGGGTAGCGAACTGCAAGGTCGTGCACGCTCAGGTCTCACAGTCGTAATCATCCCAAAAGTTCCATCCAGCGTTCTCTTCAATTAATAAAGCTTCTTTCGTGGCCAGGGTACACGGGAGGCCCTTGTGATCGGTCTAAGTAACGCGTTTGGTACCGTCCAAGTAATGCTTCCAAGTGAATCCCAAGGCCACGATTTCTCCTACCGGTTGTGTGTCGTGATGTTCTTCTTTGTAACTCCATTACGTAAGTCGTCACTTTCTTGTGTTGCGTCGGCGTGTATCTGGGTCTCCGATTTAAACATGATGATATACCACTGTATTACCCACACCCTTGGGTAAAACGATGCTCAGCGTCTTGCAGAGTTAAAATTTGAAAGTTGGAAAGGCGTCCTCCTGTTCTGTCCTTCGCAATCACATTACTCGGCTGTACTAGAGCGGTCTAAGCTACGCGACCTCCGGAATCCCTGTGATTAATCTGCGAGTATATTAAGCGGAACCAAGTAATCGTTGTATCCTCGAGGAATTCTTCAGTGTCGATCAGTTCCCACCGAAACGAGTCTTAGCGAGATTCATGTGCATCCCTGCTTCGTTGATTGTATGACTCACCAAGGACATCTCTCGAACCCATAAGTTACATTTATCGAGACTTCGTACGGTATGGCTCCTCCCTCAGGGTCCTTCTAATGTAAGAATGCCTGTGATGTTCTTCTCTTTTGGGACAGATTCGGTACGTCATCGAAAATCATGGTTGGTTCACGTGATACGTAAAGCTGCGGGTGTGATGACTACTCCCAAGGTCATGGGTACAAAGTCGCATGTCTGAATTGCGTCTGATGTGTCGCCTTAACAATCTTTTCCCTTGAACTTTCATCTGATAAAGCCCATTCCTGGCACTCGTCGTTGGGTCGTCAATACACGGTCATAGAGAACGGTTCCTTGTCTATCACCTTGGTGAGTTCCCGATAATCAGTGCACACACCAAAAAGTTTATCCTCCCGGATTTATCTGGGCTTTCCAAAGCGAAAACTAGGTCTGACAACATTCTTGTCGAACAGTTCTCATAGTGGCTTATACTGCTCTTGCACCCATCCTGATGCAAAACAGTAAGAGTACGAGTTTCTGATCGTGAGATCAACGAGTTTCTGACTAATAGTTGTGGCGATATGTCTAAAAGTTCTTCAAGTTGTACATTGGGATTAGTCACAGCAATTGATAGATCCTCGATCCTATCGCCCCTAGTCTGATCACTAGAATTAGTTGCTGCTACAGCGAGATCATCCTTTCATAGACGCTTTCGGGGCTATCATTACTTTCATGATGCTAACTTTCTCACCACTCTGGTACTTCAATGCATAAGGTGACGCTAAATTTCTTCTCACAGGGTGCGTCTGTGTGATTTGTCTAGTTAATGAACCGTTACTGACTACTGCATCGTAATCACCAAGGGTAGTAGAAGTGAGACCGGTGTCGAATGCCTGTCTCTCGTAGGGTCGAGTTTGCGTCCCAACTAACATGTGCGGTCGCAGTTGACTTGCCATCAGCCGGTTCCATAACATGTTTGGTTTTTTCGATTCATCAAGGTTAAACAGAATTAGGGCGAAGCGATTTACTACTCAACCAAGCCACTATGTCATTATTCTCCTAACTTCCTTTCCGTGAGCACCACTGCCGATGCAATCGTTACAGTCACGCGGATTCCTCCCGTATTGACCTCGCTCTCGTGATTGTGGTCGTTTTTTACTTATCAACGTCCAATACGTGCCGAAGGCACCTCCTTTTCCATACGGTAGGCTACTATTACAAGTACCTGGTTGTCACGAATACCGTTGCTCTAATGCTTGGGCTTGAAGCCGATCGCCACATTCTTTCACCACAATGTTCCTCTCTTCACACTTCGTGCCGAGTTCCAAGGTGTTACTCGTGGTGCTGGAAGTTACACATTCCCCACTAAAATCTGTTATCACTTCTAAAGTCCAGATTGGTTTGTAACAGTTGACTCCCACGAGTCGCTGACCAGAGTTAAGTTTTAGATTGAAGTCAGTTCGCTGGTGTCCGTTGCTGGCAATCGGGGTCGTCCAAATACTGAACTCGGTAGGATACTACACTCATCCTTTTGTTCATCGTTCCAGCAAGTGATTCGAATTATCCCCAGTGTGTTTCAAGAGTGTTGCAAAAGCGATCGCACTTCGAGGTTTAGAGCGTTAGTGTGTTGGGTCCAAACAAATGAAGACACGTGAGGAAGGTAATAACCATTCATTCAACGCTATCACATCCATCTCAGGAACGTTCGCACAAGCACCTAGCATTCTACACAGTTTGCTAGGCGTTCTGATGAGTGTTCAAGCACTGTTTGTTAACATCGAGGTTCGTAAAAGTTTGCTGAGATGTGAAAGGTTCGTGTTTCAAAAAGTTTGAGTTCATGTAAGAGTCACTCACTGCCATGCCTCCTATAGGCTGTTGTGTGTCACATTAATCAAATAATAGGAGTGGAAAGCCGTGTACACCTTATAAGTGAATAACCTCGCTGGGACTCGCATTATGGAAGTGAAAAGTCGTGTACACAATACGGGGGTAAGTATGCTTGGTACATTCCGTACCAGCTTGATAGGCTGTTAAAGCCTCAGCCACGCGGGTGTCGATTAGGTCAGTCAACTCAGCCTGTGTCGTGGTGATGTTGCCTCGTCCGCGTCCTCGTTCACTCATGTTTCTATAGTTGGGAATTAACCGGTTTAGAGGTTGAAACGAGATGAGAGTCAAGTATCATACTGATATTTACGTACTACCAAGTTCACACATAGTAGGGCAGAACCCTCCTTACGCTCGATAAGTCTCACTGGGACTTGCATGCACCCCGCGTTATTATTAAGTGTGCACCCATAATAATAAGGCAATTTGCATGCTTATCTCAGTGCTTCTTAGCTCGCGCTCAAAGTTTTCCCCCCCGTTCAAACAACACGACAGATGATATCACAGTTCTATGGTTTATATGAGTCGGAGAGTAGTGTCACACTACCAAGTCACTATGGTGTTAAATGTTTCAGTTCACATACGTTGTGGGTGTGCGACTGCTAAGTAAGTACTGTATAAAGTGAAAGAGAATCGAACCTTGCAATCTGGTGCTGAGTGTCATGATCGATTTTCGAAGTTGTTCGGTTATAGTCTGGTTTTACGAATCGTTTTAAAACCTAGTTCACTATAACCAGTGGCTCTGATA
This sequence comes from Helianthus annuus, assembly GCF_002127325.2. NCBI lineage: Eukaryota > Viridiplantae > Streptophyta > Magnoliopsida > Asterales > Asteraceae > Helianthus > Helianthus annuus. The sequence goes on from NC_035445.2 coordinate 72,766,093, forward strand.
CCAACTGTAACACCCCCAAAAATTCCACCTTCGGAAACCCCGCGAGGCGTGTTACGCATCAGAGTTCGAGCCACCAATCACATTGAACCAATGGTAAATATTTAAATAAATCATGACATTAATTTACTCACATAAGTTGTCAACATAGTATTAATTCTCAAAGTTGTGTAGCGGAAGCATGTATTAAGTTGTTTAACAATCGTTTCATAATAACGCTTAAAACCAATGTATTACATGTATTTTAATCCAAAAGCCTCGATCCATGACCACTCCAGCATTCCCAGATAGCAAGCTTCCCAATTCCGGGATACCTAACGACCTGCGAGCATGTAACACGTGTATCAGACAAAGCTGGCGAGTTCACAGTTTTAGAAAATGTTTATTACCCGTTGTGTGTAAAACCGTTCAATAACCACTGCAAGTAATATTGTTAATATCTCATTTCCAAACACGGACGGCTCACGGACTGCCCTTCCCACGTACTCCTATCTAGTACTGGGCCAGACTGGGTCATTAGTTCACCTCCGTCCTCTACAGGCACGGGGTGAGGGTGCCAAACCTAAGTAGCGCTACTAACTAATACCCGATGAGGGACTTACAAAAGATGATAGGTGAGATCATTAACCAATATACCCGTTTTTACCCAAAGACTCATCCCCTCCCATGGGAAACCCACTGACTGTCCCCAACCACTGGAACGCATGCTCGAATGTAGTGAACTCACCTGGGATTGCTCGGTAGAATTAATTATTCGTTTAACCACGGTGATTACCAAGCCCTATTATAGTTACACATCACAGTCAGTTTGCATATCAGCACAACACGTATCACTTCACATTCAAGTATCAGCTAGTGTACACAAATGCAAGTGTTAACATTCATCACTAAGCATGGCATACCAAATAAATCAAGCACACATTCCATCAATCAAAGTATGTTCATAACCCCCACTATCTTTCGATTCACTCTTATCTTTCGATCAACAGACCACACTGTTATCTTTCGAATCAACTGTTATGTTTCGATTCACACACATATCTTTCGTTCATAGCTATCTTTCGACACACAGTTATGTTTCGACAAACACAGTTATGTTTCGACAAGCACCGTTATGTTTCGAACCAACTGTTCATCTTTCGACTATGTCAGTTATCCTTCGACTACCACAGTCATCATTCGACTACACTTAATTTTTAACAATCGGTTACAACATCTTTCGGTTATCGCAACCCTAATCATGCGATCTACTGTTACATCTGATTCATACGATTTCACAATGTATTCAACAATTCATGCACGTACAAATCGGTTGACAACAAAATCGTGAAATCATGTGTTCGATTATCAGTTAAATCGATTGACAACCACTGATTCTAGTTTCGCCTAATTCTTACTAGTTTACCGAACCATTATTGATTTGTTCGCATTAATCACGACAAGATCATCAAAATCGTAGGACACTATCTAGCCGACTATTCAGAATTAGACGTATACACATGTTTTATCACACAACACAAGTAACCAAGATCAATCACATATTACGCACAAATTGAAACCAGAATCACTAACCTCAATCCAATACTGAATCGGATTCCAAAGAGAAGGGGAAAAGGTCTTGAAACTTGCTGCCGTCGCACCAGAGAAAACTAGGGTTTGGGATTATGACAGAAACGTTGGTGCCAGAAGTCTACGTAACGTCTTATATCACTGGTGGGATATTGGGCCGGCAATAAGTTGGGCCGAAGGTTAAGGCTTCTAATCGAAGGATTGGGCCTTGGCTCGAAGGATAGGTCTTGAGTCGAAGGTTATGTTTCGTGACCCTTCGAAGATCGGATCTTTCAGTCGAGGGATCTTTCGGTCGAAGGATGTCTTAGTTCCGGTCGAAAGATCTTTCCTATGGTCGAAGGATTAACATCCTTCAAGTGTTTAACGTGTTTAATAACAAATTTGCAACGTAATCCCACTAGTACGATGCCCGTTTAAGATGCCAAACATATGTAGATACAACCAAAGAGTCATAGAATAGAATAATGTTAACCTCGGGAATTCGGGTTGTTACATCATCCCCAACTTGAAAGAAATTTCGTCCCGAAATTTGACAAGTAAGTACGAGAGAGTGAAGTGGCAATTCAGGATTGCCGCGGATTTTCCTCAGGTGTTACATCATCCCCAACTTGAAGAGGAATTTCGTCCCGAAATTCACCAGTGGTAACCATGGTTGGTTCAACCTCTTGAACCATTGAGGATATTAAAGTTTCAACAGATCCTTAGATAGATGTATAAATAAATTTGAATTATAATTAAAAACATTAATATATTCAAATTTGTGATTACAGAGATCGACTTGCCTTTTTTAAATACAAATCGAAATTTTTTTTATAATGCAAAACATAAACAATTATATAAAGGATATACTTTGCATATTCAGTCATATGTTTTGAAGTTTATAAACAATGGTTTATATTCCTTTCGATATTATACTCTTTGAAATCTTGATTAGGCTCAATGTAAGATACATTTGTCAAAACAAATGTGTGTGCAAACAGTGGAATGAAGGGCTAACATCATGGCCGTTTGAATGGTTACACGTCAACTACGCTAACGAATGTCTGGTATTATATTATAGTTGTTTTTTTTCTAATTTTCAAAATTTAAATTAAATGTATGAAAATTGTTGGATTTTTAATTGAAATTTATTTGCCAATTATACACACAGGAAAGTTTTTGGGAGGATTGCCTATCGTTAAATGGAGAACATTATAAAGATTTTTTTACTTCTGAATCGAAACGGAAGAAAATAGAAGAATATGAGGCAATTGAAGAAGATAAAACGATTGGGGAAAAAAAGAATTAGTATTTTCGAACATTAGCGTTCTGGCTTTTTTGTTTGTTATAATAAGTGTTTCCTATGTTTGAATAATATTATTAGTTCTAATTTTGAATGGATTAAAAATAAAATTGCGGTATGCAAGTCAATGGGTTTTGATTGATAATAATACATACAACTAATACAAAATATATATAATAAGAATAAATAACATTGCAAAACAAAAAAATAAAATAAACATTGTGCTTGAATATATGAAACAAATATTACGATTGATAAATTATTCATTAATCCTTAAAAATGATCAATAATAGAAATATTCAAAACATGTAAAGACAACGTACACCCATGCAGGTTCTCAAATGTCAAAAGGATCTGGAAACATGCCTTGTTCCAATAGTTCATCCTAAAACATATATGATAAATAAATTTAACAATAGGTATGAAGAATGTTAACGAAATACTAATATTGTAATCATTGAAATTATATAACAAATTTATTATCTTACCACTCTACTACTAACGCGAAGGGTGTGTCTCTGTAAAAACTCAAAACTTGAAAGATCTTCATACCATTTTTTGCATACGCTTCTAAACCGACATATTGATTTCATAGGAAGCCTAACAAAAATTTCCATCATGACAACATCAAACGGAATTTGTTCCATTATATGGAATACCTAGAAAAATAAAAACGTATAATAAAACATATATTACATTAGTTTGTATATTCCACATGAAAATATATTTTGTATAAATTATAAATTTTGGATAATACCTGGTTGAAGAAACAAATGAATAGCTTAAAACTGCATATATAATACATATGTATGTTGTAATTTATATTCATATAGAATGATTTTATAAATAGAAAGTTATGTTATTAAGGTAAATTTAAATCAATTTTGGTAAAACTGATTGGGTTTATATTATTGTAATCGAATACTTTTGTAAATGTAACCAATAATCATAAATTAATACATTTACCCATATTATCTCTAACTCTACTTTCAGTGTATATTTCAATAATTAAAATTTCTTATTTTTAAAATGGCTAATTGTAACTTTATATTACATAATCAGAAAAAATCATTGTAACTAATACTATGTGTTTGTGCGTATTCGATATAAATTATAGATTTTAATTTAAGAAACTTTCCGTAAATTTAAAAAAAATTAAACATAGAATTGTATATCTCTTTATATTTTAACTAAATATCGTGATTAGTAGTTAGTATATTAAGATAGTGTATTACTTGAAAATAGAATTATAACTGTAATGATATATAACATTATTTTTTATCAACTATTTTAAGTAATATGGAAACGTAACAATTATAATAAAACAAACGAATATACGAAAGGTAAGTTGTGCTAATTAATGAATTCGGACAATTAATTTAAAAAACAATAAAATTAACAATTTTATAAACTATATATAATAAAAGTCTATTAGTTATTAACTACTATAAATAACAATTATTATAATTACAGACCTTTTTTTTAAATCATGTTAAAAGTTTAAACGATTGCGATAAAATTGTGTTTACAATGCTTTTCGATGAAATTAATAACGTAAATAAACAGCAAACAAATGTCAAATCAATACCGGATGTAAAAAAGAATATATATATATATATATATATATATATATATATATATAAATTTAATATCTAGCATATGAAAGGCAGATAACTTGAAGTTTATGTCATAAACTGTAACAGCTTTCATATCTAGTGAGTACGCCTAACGAAGGGTACAACCAGATCAACACTCAACACCTGCTCGTTTTCATCAAAAGAATAGTGAACCCTGTCACGGACATTAATTCTAGCAGCTTTCATAAACTTCTTCCAACTAGTAAATGCGTATCGCCAACCTCCGTCGGATTTTCTTTCACGTCTGGTACCGTTGGTAATTTCATGTGGCGGATCCAAATGCATAAGCCTAACGGTGATATCTTTTAAACCTTCATCAAGTCTAGCCATCCGTGAAACAGGATCAGGAATCCTCTGTATTGTCGTAAAAATAACATTATTAATACATATGAACCTAAACCAACAATGTTTATTAATAAACAACAAACAGTAAGAAATGTATTTTAGCAGTTTAACAAAATAATATTAGAACTTACAAAATAACGATCACCAGCCGTACGAATAAAACGACGAACACCCCCATGTATTTGTTCATTGACTTCATTTTCAGCATCGATAGGTACAACATCACCCTTAAAATTAAATATATAAAATGTATTACATTAACATATATAAAGCATGCAATTAAGTAATAAAAAGTAACTTACTTCGTCGACATCCACATCAGGAAACTTCATCTCAACACAGTTTTTCCCAAAAATTTTTAAATAGAATAAATTACCAAACCCTTTCGTAAATAACAAAAGACAGTCGTCCGTCAACTGTAACTGACTAACAATTACATCAAAGCCAACTGTAAACCCGACTTTACCATCAGACGTTTCAATCGCAACGTCATAAGTTTTGTTGTCTACTATTACCGTAGATATTACATCATTTGAAGAATAATCATAAACTTTTGGCAAGATACATTCAGGAATAGCCTGTGGGAATGATAAAAAAAGGAAAAAAATTGTATTTAATAATAGTGACGTAATACATCAATATATATAAAAAATAAAAATACTTTATCTTACGTAAAAATGAGATGATGGAGGAAGCATATAAGTCCAGAAACAGCCACGACTAACCCCATCAACAAAATATGTTAATTTAACGGTAGTAGGTTCTACAGGATTAAATACTACCAAACAACCTCTGGTTAGGCGTAGATGTTCTACAACTTTGGACCAACCGTGAAAAAAGAATAACTTTCTTTTAGCAGCGCTTAAAGAAACATTAAATAACCGGCCATCTTCAGTTTCTATCGTGACATTTGTAGGGCCTTGGTCTACACCCCATAGTTTGCACGCGGCGTCGTCCGGAATAGACTAAAAAACAAACAAATACAAAATTAATTATTAGTATAATAAGAATATATAAGCAATACAATAATATTAAAGTGTATCTAATAATGATAAAAAACAAAATAATAAATATAAATTATAAAGTAAGTTATCAAAATACCAAAATAACTTCGTCAGCTACATTCATTAGCCTACAGAAGCAGTATCCTATGAAACCGATTTTAAAATTACAACATTAAAAAAGAGTAATAAGTAAATGTTAGTGTGAGAAAAATAAACAAATTTGAAAAAACATACAAAGATAATACAAATTACATGTTACATAAAGTAACAAAATTCAAAATAAATACCTTGATGACCCTTCAGCCATAAGAAATACCTACAAAAGTACGTTACATAAACAAAACGTATCTATTGAGTCGTTAAAAAAGATATTACTAACAACATAAATAATATGTCAACATCATCTTATAATATAAAATAGATATGTAATAGTTTCTTCATGATACGTCATGTTTATAACATAATTGAAAAAAAAAAGGAAACATATGATATAACATTATAATACATCGAAAAAAATTAATCAAACCAATTTATTTACAAAACCAGTTAACAAATTTTAACACTCTTTAAAATATACAATAATGGTATACGGTTATGAAATACATATGCCGTTTGATCAAAATTAAATAACAATACGATTTAATTAAGAATTATATTACATCAATTGTAAAAAAACTTAATAAATATATTTATGACAAACGGATTAAGATTTTCATAAAAATTACAGTCAATAAATAAAAATTACAAAAGAAAATAAAAATAAAAAAAATAATATATGAACGGTTATCGGATTTAGGGATTTGCATATACGACATATAATTTAACAACAACATATTATGAAGACAAAAAAAATTAAGAACTCTTAGCAAAACTTACAGATTTATGATTAAGTAAACATAAAGATAGTTTAAATAATTTCAATAAAATAAAAAACAGATGAATACAGATGGAATTTAAAAAAAAACAACTTACAGATTTTTAGATCGATATGTGAAATTCAGAACTCAATTGAAAAAAAAGAAAATGTAGATGAACACGGTTAGGAATGTAAAACCATGTATATATGTAGCTCCATTGAAGTAATGAATTGTTATATGGAAACTCTAACAACCCTTGGTAAAACAGACATCCTCATAATATTTCCGGCACCCTAATATATATATTGTAAATATATCAACTTGTCTTTATATGCACCCCGTATGTGAAAACCGAGCCCCAAGATAGATTATACTATATAAAATAAATAAAAAACAAAAATTAGTAAGCTGAGGCGGGCCGCGTAGGGCCTCACCTCAAGTTAACGCGGGCCGCGAGAGTGTTTAACCAGACTTTTCCTAAAACACAAGTTGATGCGGGCCGCGTACATGGTGGGTTAAGTCCATGCGGGCCGCGAGTACCTAGAATTGTGGCACAGCCCGGTGCGGCCACGTGTCCAAAGCGTGTCGAGCCTATACGATGACCGGACCAAGCTACACCGTTGACCGAGGTTGACGCGGGCCGCGTGAGCCCGGCCCAAACCCCACGCGGGCCGCGAAGATGTCCGATTACAGCCTTATATAAGAAGGCAACGGGCTTTCAGTTTCCGTCGCTCACAACTTTCTTTCTTTCTAAATTTCTGAAGTAGTATACACTATAGCCGGGCATTATACCCCCTAAAATAGCGAGGTTCTGCTACGATGTAAGTATTATAACCCCTGGAGACGTATTAGATACGCTGCCCGATTGATCTAGGGTTCTGTAACGGCTGTCGTGGTTCTGCCCGACGTAGTCGTTGGAATGCCGTCTCGGGGAGGGTATTACTAATGTTAAAATGGGTTATTATACTAACACACGTGCATTTGTGTAATTTATAGATTATCTCCAGGAAACCCTTACGAAAAACCTAAAACAGCAATGTGAGTTGATCCACTTTTTGTTAACTGTTTTTACAAAACCTTGCATACTTTTCTATGCTAATAACAGTTATTGAGTATTTGTAAGAATACAATTATCATGGGTATGTTGGGGTTTTGTATACAAAATTTGTTACAACCTGGTTATGGAGTAACATTACCACAAGTCGGGTGTCGACAGTACCACGGGTGATAATTGGTATAACTTGGAAACAAATGTAATTGCGGATGCGCCCTCAATATTGTTCACTGTGACTTTCTATTTAAACTTGATTAAACCGGGATTCACTCACCAGTATTTCCCACTGACAAAACCTTTTTAAAACGCGTTTCAGGTAACGAAATGTGAAAGCCAAATAGAAGCCAGCTGGACAGCACTGAAGGCTTGGAAAAGTGGCAATAAAGTTACCCAATAATAAAATGGATGTTTTTATTTAAATAAATAGGATGTATTCCTATGAAACGTGTGTATTGAAAACTTGGATTTTACCCATATGTTTAAGGTTATAAAAAAAAATGGTGGTTTACTCTGATTAAAATATTTCCTAACTACGGTCCTGATGAAAATTTCCGCTGCCAAATTAGATAAATAAACATGATACCACCGAAACTGGCTCACGGCCGCCCGTTCCCCGGTAATTGGGATCGGGGGCTGTGACAGAAGGTGGTATCAGAGCTATGCCACTGATTCAGCCACAGAAGTGTTCTGCTGACATCAAAATTAAAAAGTGTTAGGAAATAAATTATGGAAATACGTATATAATTGTATTTTTGCTCTGTGTTATCTGACTATTTGTTAGTTTACAGTATGAGTGATCAAGGACCTTCTGACGCCTATCGTCAACTGTCTGGTTCGCCTAGGAGCGAAGGCACCTCCTCTTCTCAGCCTGCCCTCTCAGGGTATTCTGCTGACACAGAAGAAGGGATCTTTGTGTTTAAGGCTCAGTCTGAAGAGCCATTTCCTCAGAAAAAGAGGGGATGGTTCAGTAGGGGAGCACACGAGCGTAGGAAAAGAATGAAAAAGTTGCAGGAACAGCGAGTGTTAGCCGCAGTAAAAAGAGAAACTGATGCTTATAATCAGGATATGCTCAATAGGGGTATTGCTAATATCCATATTTTAGCAACCACTGCTGCCGACCCAAACCTGGAACAAATGCTAGCACCCCAACCACAAATTCCTGATCAACCCATGGAAATAGAAAACCAGATAGAAATGCCTGATTTCAACCCGGAGGAGATACCTAGGGTACCTGCACCTGATCCTCTAGACCCAAACAATTACGACCCCTGGTGGGACGATGTTAGGGACTACGTGCAACAAAACCCAATTCAGGAAAATGTGCCAATACCCAAGTTAGGAGCTTACCCAGGGTTAGATCCTCAAGATCCCTACAACATTAGTGATGCATATGTTAGGGAAATTTTAGAGAATCCATACCCGTACCAAGCCCCTATGCCTCCGTATCAGGAACCCGTACCTCAGTTTCCAAACCCAGTCCTAGAACCTGCACCCCCAATGAGTGCAGAAAATGTCCAGGAACTTAGGACTTTTGGGGAGGAAATTTTAGAAAGCAGTGATAGAATGCGACAAGTGGGAGAACGCCTCGTATGGAAATACGATGAGCGTAATATGGATTTTTGGATGAATCCATATCAGTGAAGGTGATGGTAGAAACAGTAATAATATAATAATATAATAATATATGTGTGTATGTGTTAGAAAAAAAAAAAAAAAACTACGGATGCATACTATTAGTATTATAGCTTTACATTTCAGTCGGTACTGTAATTTTAATTTCTGTACTGGTGTGTATTGATGCATACTATATAAAAAGAGTAAAAGTCGCAATGCTCGACGTTTTTGGTTAAACGTGCGTGTCATGTGATTGGCTATATATAAATATTATTTGTGATATTAATATTTGGTAAATGTCTAAAATTCAGATGGCCGACGCGGGAAATCAAGAAAATCTGAATAACGATAACCAGAGTAACAATAACGTGGTTAACGAGAATCTGAACAACGATAACAACGGAAACCAAATGGATAATAGTGCCGTTCAGCATATTGTGGCACAAGGAATTATAGATGCAATGCCATTTATTATTCAAACTGTTCAAGAAGCGAATAATAAAAGTAAGCATAGCAGTAAGCGACCAACTGAACCGGAAAACAGCGTGAACAATGAACTTGTACTTCAAGCGCCCATTCCCAAAAGAAGAAGAACCATGCCACTTGGTTGTTCTTACAAAGAATTCTGGTCCTGCAAACCAATAGAATTCTCGGGCAATGAAGGACCCATTGCAGCTTTACGCTGGATAGAGAAAACTGAGGCAGTTCTGAAAATAAGCAAGTGTGCTGAAGAAGATAAAATAATGTTTGCCTCAAATCTGTTTAAAAATGCAGCCCTAGAATGGTGGAACACTATCCTCCAAACCAGAGGAAGTGATAGGGTTTATAACATAGAGTGGGAAGAATTCAAGAACATGGTAGAAAGGAAATTCTGCCCTCCCAATGAAAAAGAACAGATAGCGAATAAGTTTCTGAATCTAAGAATGACCGGGGTAGATAGTAAGGGTTACACTACCACATTCTTTGAATATGCTAGGATAGTACCTACCCTTGCATCACCTGAACCGGTATTAATCTCCCGTTATATCTGGGGATTAATTGGAGAAATTAGACATGTAGTCAAGGCAGCTAGACCCCAAACCATAGAAGAAGCTGTAGAGCTAGCCAATACCTTGACAGATGAGTTAATCCGTACTAGAGAAGAAGACCAGAGGAGAAACCTAACCCAAAGGCTTACTCAAGAATTCCGTTCTGGGAATTCCAACCGTAGAAATATAGGTTCTACCTCTGCACCATACTGCAGGAACTGCAAGAAGAAGCATTCTGGAAGATGCTCCACTTACTGCAATTACTGTAAGGCGCCAGGTCACAAGGAAGAAAATTGCAGAAGAAAAGCCAGTAATGGAATGTGCTACAATTGTGGAGAAAAGGGTCATATTAGGACAAACTGCCCAAAGTTGACTCCAGCTGCAAACAACAAGAATCCTAAAAATGCTAGAGCATTTGTTTTGACTGCAGACGAAGCCAAGATGATCCCAGACGTCATTGCTGGTACGTTTTTAGTTAATGATATTTTTGCTAAAGTATTATTTGACTCTGGTGCAAACCAAAGTTTTATTAATACTTCGTTTTGCAAACTCCTAAATAAATCATTAACTAAACTACCACAAGAATGTCTAGTAGAAACCGCAAATGGAGAAACTGTTAGGATTTTTGAAATCTTGCAGGGAGCAAGAATAGAAATTTTTAATCAAAAATTTATTGCAAACCTTTATCCAATGAATCTGGTTGGATTTGATGTAGTGTTAGGAATGGATTGGTTAATAGCCAATAAAGCCAATATCTTATGTGATCAAAAGTCAATACAGATAAAATCACCAAGAGGTGAAAAGATCACAATTAAAGGAGATAAACCTTTTAGATCCACTAAATTCATCTCTGTGATGAAAACTGCAAGTTGTATAAGGAAAGGATCTATAGTGTATTTGATTTCTATAATCACTAACACTAAAGAAAAAGAATTAAAAGACATTCCAGTAGTGTCTCAATTTTCAGATGTCTTTCCAGAAGAATTGCCAGGACTACCGCCAGACAGGGAAGTTGAATTCAGAATTCATCTGTTACCAGGAACAGCACCGATTGCCAAAACACCTTACCGTTTAGCACCCGCTGAAATGCAAGAACTGAAGAAACAACTAGAAGAGTTGTTGGAGAAAGGATTCATACAACCAAGCTCATCGCCATGGGGAGCGCCGATTTTATTTGTTAAAAAGAAGGACGGATCAATGCGTATGTGCATTGACTACCGGGAATTGAACAAAGTCACGATTAAGAATCGGTACCCATTACCGAGGATCGATGATTTGTTTGATCAACTTCAAGGAGCTCGATTTTTCTCTAAAATCGATTTAAGATCAGGATATCATCAATTAAAGGTACAGGAAGAGGATATTCCTAAAACCGCATTTAGAACAAGGTATGGTCATTATGAATTTACTGTCATGCCATTTGGTTTAACCAATGCCCCAGCCGCATTTATGGACATGATGAACCGAATATGTAAGCCATATTTGGATAAATTCATAATTGTCTTCATAGATGATATTCTAATTTACTCTAAAAGTAAAGATGAGCATGCAAAGCACTTGCACTTACTTTTAAGTTTATTAAGAAAGGAAAAGCTTTATGCTAAGTTTTCAAAGTGTGAATTTTGGTTAGAACAAGTACAATTTCTCGGACATTTGGTTAATCATGAAGGAATTCATGTAGATCCAACCAAGATCGAGGCAATTACCAAATGGAAAACCCCAGAGTCACCAACTGAAGTTAGAAGTTTCTTAGGATTGGCCGGGTATTATAGAAGATTTATTCGAGATTTTTCTAGAATAGCCATTCCTTTAACTAAGCTAACCTGTAAATCTGTTAAGTTTGAATGGGGACCAAAACAAGAAGAAGCCTTTAGAATCCTTAAGCAAAGATTAACCCATGCACCGATACTAGCATTACCAGAAGGAACTGAAGACTTTGTAGTCTTTTGTGACGCTTCTAAATTAGGTTATGGATGCGTATTAATGCAACGTCAAAAGGTTATAGCTTATGCATCTAGACAGCTTAAGAGTCATGAAGGAAATTATTCAACCCATGATTTGGAATTAGGAGCCATAATTTTTGCCCTTAAGATTTGGAGACATTATCTTTATGGTAGTAAGTTTACCATATTCACAGATCATAAGAGTTTAAGATATGTCTTCGGGCAAAAAGAGTTGAATATGAGACAGAGACGTTGGATGGAATTGCTTAGTGATTATGATTGTGATATCCAGTATCATGCAGGAAAAGCAAATGTGGTGGCTGATGCTTTAAGTCGAAAATATCACGAAAAACCAAAAAGGGTACGTTCTCTTAAATTAAATCTACAAGTAGATTTAAACAATCAAATTAGAAAAGCACAAAAATCAGTAATCAAGGAGGATACTGAAAAGTTAAAAGGAATGATTAAGGAATTAGAACAAGGAACAGATGGAATTTGGAGGTTCCATAAAAAGAGAATGTGGATACCTAAATTAGGAAATTTACGTCACCGTATATTAGAAGAAGCCCATAAGTCTAAATATACGATGCATCCAGGAAGTGATAAAATGTACCAGGATTTAAGGAAAAATTTCTGGTGGATAGGAATGAAAAAGGACGTAGCAGCTTATGTTTCTAAATGTTTAACTTGCTCACAAGTTAAAGCTGAACATCAGAAACCCTCAGGTTTGTTACAACAATTAGAAATACCAGTTTGGAAATGGGAATGGATAACAATGGATTTTGTTACCAAATTGCCTAAAACAAGGAAAGGTAATGATACAATCTGGGTGATTGTAGATAGGTTAACCAAGTCAGCTCATTTCTTACCAATGAAGGAAACCTTTAGTATGGAACAATTAGCCAAATTGTATGTAAATAAAATCGTTTCTTTACATGGCATTCCTTTATCAATTGTTTCCGATAGAGATAGCCGTTTTACCTCTCATTTTTGGTCAAGTTTCCAAAAAGCAATGGGAACCAGGTTAAATCTAAGCACAGCTTATCATCCTCAAACGGACGGACAAAGCGAAAGGACAATTCAGACAATGGAGGACATGCTTAGAGCTTGTGTAATTGATTTTGGAGGTAATTGGGACGAACACTTACCTTTAATAGAATTTTCTTATAATAACAGTTATCACACAAGTATCAATGCTGCACCATTCGAAGCACTTTATGGACGAAAGTGCAGAACCCCAGTCTGTTGGGCAGAAATTGGGGAAAAACAATTATCTGGACCTGAGATAGTACAAGAAACAACTGATAAAATCATTCAAGTCAAGGAACGACTGAAAACAGCACGGGATCGCCAAAAGAGTTATGCTGATAACAGACGCAAACCATTAGAATTTCAAGTGGGAGATAAAGTGTTATTGAAAGTCTCTCCCTGGAAAAGAGTGGTAAGATTCATCAAAAGAGGAAAGCTTAGTCCCAGATATATCGGACCTTTCAAAATTCTTAAAAGAATAGGACCTGTAGCCTATCAGCTACAATTGCCAGAGGAAATGGCAGGAATACATGATGTATTTCATGTATCTAATCTTAAAAAGTGTTTAGCTGATGAATCACTCGTAGTACCTCTCAAGGATATAGAGGTTAATGAACAACTCAAATTTGTAGAAAGGCCTCTACAGATTGAAGATAGGAAAGTTAAAAATCTCAAGCATAAGAGATTGGTTCTGGTCAAAGTAAAGTGGGAATCCAAAAGAGGACCCGAGTACACGTGGGAGCTTGAATCCGAAATGCAAAAGAAATATCCACACTTGTTCCAGTAGATCTCGAGGACGAGCTCTAAAACAAGGTGGGGAGGATATAACAACCCTTGGTAAAACAGACATCCTCATAATATTTCCGGCACCCTAATATATATATTGTAAATATATCAACTTGTCTTTATATGCACCCCGTATGTGAAAACCGAGCCCCAAGATAGATTATACTATATAAAATAAATAAAAAACAAAAATTAGTAAGCTGAGGCGGGCCGCGTAGGGCCTCACCTCAAGTTAACGCGGGCCGCGAGAGTGTTTAACCAGACTTTTCCTAAAACACAAGTTGATGCGGGCCGCGTACATGGTGGGTTAAGTCCATGCGGGCCGCGAGTACCTAGAATTGTGGCACAGCCCGGTGCGGCCACGTGTCCAAAGCGTGTCGAGCCTATACGATGACCGGACCAAGCTACACCGTTGACCGAGGTTGACGCGGGCCGCGTGAGCCCGGCCCAAACCCCACGCGGGCCGCGAAGATGTCCGATTACAGCCCTATATAAGAAGGCAACGGGCTTTCAGTTTCCGTCGCTCACAACTTTCTTTCTTTCTAAATTTCTGAAGTAGTATACACTATAGCCGGGCATTATACCCCCTAAAATAGCGAGGTTCTGCTACGATGTAAGTATTATAACCCCTGGAGACGTATTAGATACGCTGCCCGATTGATCTAGGGTTCCGTAACGGCTGTCGTGGTTCTGCCCGACGTAGTCGTTGGAATGCCGTCTCGGGGAGGGTATTACTAATGTTAAAATGGGTTATTATACTAACACACGTGCATTTGTGTAATTTATAGATTATCTCCAGGAAACCCTTACGAAAAACCTAAAACAGCAATGTGAGTTGATCCACTTTTTGTTAACTGTTTTTACAAAACCTTGCATACTTTTCTATGCTAATAACAGTTATTGAGTATTTGTAAGAATACAATTATCATGGGTATGTTGGGGTTTTGTATACAAAATTTGTTACAACCTGGTTATGGAGTAACATTACCACAAGTCGGGTGTCGACAGTACCACGGGTGATAATTGGTATAACTTGGAAACAAATGTAATTGCGGATGCGCCCTCAATATTGTTCACTGTGACTTTCTATTTAAACTTGATTAAACCGGGATTCACTCACCAGTATTTCCCACTGACAAAACCTTTTTAAAACGCGTTTCAGGTAACGAAATGTGAAAGCCAAATAGAAGCCAGCTGGACAGCACTGAAGGCTTGGAAAAGTGGCAATAAAGTTACCCAATAATAAAATGGATGTTTTTATTTAAATAAATAGGATGTATTCCTATGAAACGTGTGTATTGAAAACTTGGATTTTACCCATATGTTTAAGGTTATAAAAAAAAATGGTGCTTTACTCTGATTAAAATATTTCCTAACTACGGTCCTGATGAAAATTTCCGCTGCCAAATTAGATAAATAAACATGATACCACCGAAACTGGCTCACGGCCGCCCGTTCCCCGGTAATTGGGATCGGGGGCTGTGACAGAAACCGAGTGTTTTATTGGAATATGATTGGAGTGAAGTTGAAAAGATTATTGGAACAATAACTGAAAATATAGTAAGCAAATAATTTTTCGAATATAACATCAACATAATTGTAGAAACAGTGACTAAATAAAGAAACAGACTTTAAATTATTATTTCAAAAATTAAATAAATATTCGTTAGAATGTTTATATACAAAAATTACATTTTTCTGTAATTAGATTCAAAATATTAATATAATAATTTCCATATTGAAAGCATATTTTGTATTGAAATATATATCTAATTTGTATAATCAATTTTATACGATTTTTTTTTTAAAAATTTCCATATTTATTGTTTATGCTTAACATTTTATTACAATCTATTATCTATATTAATAAACTTCAAAAAGATATAATTTTTTTATTATAAGATTTGTAATTTTATTAGGATGGATCTTAATCGACGATGGTATTTGTTAATAAGGAATACCGTCACGACAATGAATGTTAAAATACGTAATTTAAAGTACACGTTCATTGGATATAATAAAATGTGAAACATAATAAAAACTCTTTTATTATTAAATTAACGAAATTATAAAATTTGGGATACTTGAAACAAATTAGATAGTTGGAGTAACAAAAGATGAAACAGTATCAAATAAATTCCTAATTTTTAATCGGAAGGCGAAACAATTGTCTCCAAAAATAATGCGCCTTTCGGTCCGTTGTAGCTGTCAACATGTTGGATGTAGTTAAAAGAATCATTGCAAAGTAGAACTTCAACAGTATCTCCACAAATACTGGTTATCAACCACTTGTTGTCTTGAATTACATTTGTCCTTTGCTGAGGGTCCAAATGTTGAACTATGCGAGCCTTATTGAAAGAAAAGACCTTGATCCAATCATCATGTTCAAATTTGAACAAATCTGCAATTAGTTCACCAGCATATTGAACGACAATGACATGGAGCTTGTTCGAAATTGTTAGAAAATGTACTTGGCAAGGATTGCCTTCAATACGCTCCGGAAAACGAAGTAAACTGAAAGATTCAGAGATAACATCGAAAGCAACTATGTTCCTTTCACCAGGTGGAATCCAGTAATTGGAAACAATGAAATATATTGTTTTCCCGGAATACACTCCAGAAGACCATGAATAAAAGTTTGAAGCAAATTGACTTCCGTTCAAGAAGTTTAATTTTCTCCATGAGTCATGACGTGGTGAATATACACGAGTAGTAACTACGTCCCAGTAACAATTAATATGAAGCACTTTTAGGTCGTTGTCCTCGTCTAAGTACATTCCACCCGTATCGTTATGTCGACCAAAATAACGAATAAAGTAGTCGTCCGATATTAACTTAAAACGTCG
The DNA here is from genome assembly GCF_002127325.2 of Helianthus annuus. NCBI lineage: Eukaryota > Viridiplantae > Streptophyta > Magnoliopsida > Asterales > Asteraceae > Helianthus > Helianthus annuus. Next base: position 72,783,084 of record NC_035445.2, read on the forward strand.
CGTCGTTGGGTTCCAAAGGACCAGGTCATTACTTTCATTGTGAATCCTTTTAATGGAAACTAAAATCAGACCATTAAACGAACATATAATGTGTGACAATCCGAACTTTCACGGTTAGTGCCTGTGGTTTTGTGATTCCGATTTCTCTCGTTATTGTCTTTCCTGTACTTGTTTTAATAATTTGTTCAACTGTGACCTTGATAAACGTGTTGGATATATCGTAATTGAGTAATCGTGTATGTGTGTGTAATGGGTTAGCTTGTGTTAGGATAACTACATGTTTAGTGTTGTTGGACTTATACAAATCCGATTGAAAGAAAAATCACTGGGTCGCCTCTTGTTTTGTAATCTCGGCCCAATCCTTGTTAGTAATCTTGGCCCAATCCTTGTTTGGTTAGTAAACACATTTGGCCCAACCCTTCCTCTCTATATGTTTAAGTATACGTATTATGTTACTGATTAGCACAAAAATTCAAAACAAAACCCTACATATTCCAAGTTCGTGTGCGGCAGTAGAACCCCCCATCATCATCGAGGCATCACCTCCTATGATCAAGTTCTTGGTTAGTGGGTTTATATTTATGATTTTTAATTGGTGGTTGTATTTATGTGTAATCATAATCTGGGCAGTAGACCCCCCATCATCATCGTATACATATTATGCTATTTATGTTAATTTTTAATTGGTGGTTGTCATGTGCTTACTGAAATAATCGAGACAATTAATATTGTTTTATTTAGTTTTGTAAAATGATGAAACTGTTTGTATGAGATCGATTATATTATGTTTTGATTTAGGGATATCATGCATATTAAATAATGAGTATGAATGATCGTGATGTTTGGCTTGGTAAAGTATGATGACATGAAAACTGTTTGATTGAGGTTGTGTTTGGTTTACTGTGATGATGATGATTTGGTAAGTTTAAATGATAACTAGAATCATATGAATCTAGGTACTGATGATTAGATGATAATGATATATGAACAATATAAATTTATGATTTAATGATAATTAAATGGTGATTGGTAGTTTAGTGATGATTAGGGTAGTGGAAGTTTAGAAGGGATATGATCATGGTTGTCTAGGTGGAACGGTTACAAGAAAATAAATTGGGAATAAGATTCTATAGAATCGGCAGTTACACATGTGGCTCGAAGGTGGGCTAGTCAACCACACAAGTGGGTCGCACACTTCCTGTTTGCATATTGGGCTGCATTGTATTATTGGGCCATGTAAAGGATAGGTTGCACACTATGAAAAATTATGCATCGTTGTAATTCAAAAACAATCACTTGACATATGGGCCGAACAACATAAGTAAATCACACACTCGATGTTCGGTCGAACAGTTTATGTGGGTCGCTCACTAGTTTAAAGTCGCACACCTGAGTGGGTTTTAATTGATTGTTGGGCCGCATACATGGATTCGTAGTGATGAAACTGTTAAAGGAGAACTATGAGATTTGGTTTAATGTGAACATGATGATAATCACACTATTTGATGCGAACCGGAAACGAAACCGTCCATGATCTTGTGTACATGAAATAAGTGAATTAGTTTCCAAAGTTGTGTAACAGAATTGTTTAATCATTGTAACTGATTCCACGGTTTCGGCTAAATGATACTAATCACACACTTTATGTCGCACATGTAGAATGTAGTCGCACACTTTGAAATGGGCTGTACGTTTCTCACTTGGGCTTTCTACACAGTTGGGTCTAGGCATTCTTTGGTCACGCACTGGCCCAAGGGTCACGAACAATAAATAGAATCGCATATAGTTCGAGTGATTTTTTTTATGAACTGTTAAATGATCTGAATGTAACTGTATAACTAGTGGGGCTGGATATGTATTTAATTGGCCATCCAACTTGCTTTTGCTGAAAATGAAAAGAAACAAAATGTGTGGAAAAGATTTATGGGCGGTCCATATGTATGATAAATGGGGGCCGCACACAATCAGTTCAATAATGGGTAGACTTTATTTAACATGGGTATTTGTACTGATAAGTAAATATCTGAAACTGTTATGTGAATGACTTGTGTGAATTACATACCAACTCTTATGAGATATCATGATGGTAAGGGGCCATTATGTTTCATGAACAATTATTATAATGTAAATGAAATTAAGTGTGTGTTATTTGTGTAATATGTATAAGGAATACTCGATTAAGTGTTTACGAAACTAATTGTTGTCGGTAACTACGATAGGGTTTGGTTGACCAACATGGAACAAGTAATGTAACTGTTAAATACCGAGCAAACCAAGGTGAGTTCACTGCACTTTTCTAAGCATGCGTCCCGGTGGTTTGGGACATCTGGTAAACGTTTCTGAAGGGAATACTGGGTAAACTGTTTAATTGGGATGTTGGTTATTGAACACAGTATAAATCATGTAAGACCCCGTACATCTACCGTGTTGCTGAAGAAGCAACGAGGTATTTAGTTGATAGCGCTATTAGGTTTGGCACCCTCACACCGGGCCGAAAGGACGGGCGTGAACTAATTACCTGGACTTCATGACCAATGCCTAGTTAGAGGCATTGGGGTTGGGCATTCACATCGTGTACATATAAGACCCCTTACATCTATTCAAGGTTGTTTGATACCTTGACATCATGACCAATGCCTAAATGGAGGCATTGGGGTTGGGCATTCACATCTAGTCGCCACATACGGTAATCGAGTAATAACAACATCAAAACAAAACATTGAACTGTTTTAAACACACAACTGGTAACTAAACGCGTTAACAAAACTTTGAACTCACCAGCGTCGTCTGACACACTTGTCTGCATGCTTGCAGGTTTATAGGGTTATATTTTGTGGAACTTGCTGTCTGGAAGGCTGGAGTGGTCATGGGTCGAGAAACAAAGAATCTCCATACAAGCTTAATGGTTTATGTACACATGGTTTATGAAATACTTAACAAATGAATTATGCTTCCGCTGTATACAATGAATGACATGTAACATTTGTAACACTTTATGTTAATGAATGAAAGTTTATTTAAATACATTTATGAGTTCAATGTGATTGGTGGCTTGGATCCTGGTACGTCACACGCCTCGCGGGGGTTTCCGCATGTGGTATTTTGGGGGTGTGACAGTTTGGTATCAGAGCCACTGGTTATAGTGAACTTGGTTTAAAAACGTTTTTATAAAACCAGACTATAACCGAATAAATCTGAAATCGACCATGACACTCAGCTCCAGATTGCAAGGTTCGTTTCTCGTTTACTATTGCATAGTATATATAGTGTACACCTATGTATAACATTGCACGTGAATGCACATGTGACACTGCAGTATGAGCCCTTATGTTACCAACCCCTGTTATGTGATCTGTTAGTGTGACACTACCCATTGCTTATTGTGATTCTTAACCCTGTAATACCTTTCGTTTGTTGTTTGGATGAGGGGAAACTTTTTGCGCGAGTTAAGAGGCACTGAGATAAGCATGCAAATTGCCTTATTATTATGGGTGCACACATAATAATAATGTGGGGTGCATGTGAGTCCCAGTCAGGCTTAACGAGTGTGAGAGGGCTTCCGCTCTGTTAATTGATGTTATGTTAGAACTCAGTAGTCTATAAGAGTCATAGCAGTGATTGTCTTTTACCCGAACATGATCTTTTCACCCTTTCTGAATCCTTACGAATCTCGATGCTATCGAGTATCACCTGATCACACATCTGAACGCCTAGCGAACTGTATAGAATGTTAGGTGCTAGTACGAACGTCCCTGAGTTGGATGGCTCAGCGTCAAATGATTGGACTATACTTTCCTCACCTATCTTTGTTTGTTGGAACTTACTTTATTGACGCCTTAGATCCCGAAGTGCGATCACTTCTGCAACACTCTCGCGACATACCGTGTATTACTCAGTCAACTTACAAGAATGATGGACAAGAGGGTAAACGTAGTACCTTACCGACTTCAGCATTTGAACGACCCTAGTTACCGGCAACGAACAACAGCGATTGGACTCCAATCGAATCCTTAACCCCCCCCCCAGCCAGCGACTCATGGGAGTCGACTCTTACGAACCAATCGGGACAAAAATCGATGACGATTGACTGTAGAGCGGACTGTGTAACCGCCCGCACCATGAGTAGTGCCTTAGGACGTGGCACGGAATGTGAAAAGATGGACTTTAAAGGTGAAAGGACGCAGGACACCATTACATGCAACAATATTAGAGGCAACAATCGCGGCAACATCAAGGTACTCGTGATCGTAGCTTACAGAATGGAAACGAAGGTGACCTCGACAAGGATTGACTGTGTTAAGTCAAGGTGACGACAACCAAGGGAACGACGGCAGTATTGGAAATTCTCGTGACGAAAACAACACTGGAAATGAAGCTCATGGAAGGACATTTAGTATTGGCATAGGCTATACCAGACGTAATAGCAACACGATAGCTTGGATGGGTAGTTATTCGCTTCGTCTATGTTCTGTTAACCCTGATGATTATTGAAACCGAACCTTTGTGGAGTCGGCTGATGCAAGTCAATTGAAGCCTTATATGTTCGCTGAGATGCAAACTCGACCTTGGGGGACAGGTGTTCGACATAGACCTTCCTTCCACTACCCTTGATGGTTGCAATATAGTAGTTAGTGTGGATTGGTTATCCAGAGATAACGCAGATACATCAGTGAGGAGAAGACCTTGTGTGGAGAACCGTTATTTGCTCTAAAGCGTCAGAGTGGTGCAAGGGTTAGCGCCATTTCAGCTATGAAGGCCAGAAGTGTCTACGGAGGGATTACTCCGCTATACTAGCAACCGTTACTGATGTTAAGGCTAAGGAAAGGAGGATCGAGGATCCACCAATTGTTCGTGATTCCTCTCAGTGTGCTACCCGGGGAGCTTTCAGACTTACTTCCACCACTGTTAGGCAGAATCTCAGTTTGATCTCATGACAGGGGTAGCCCTGGTTATTCATGCTATATACCGTCTTGCACCAGGAGGGTTGCAAGGACTATCTACAGGAACTGTTGGACAGGAGTTTTATTGGACATAGTTTTTGTCGCTTTGGGGAGCCCCAGCTATATTCGGGGAGATAAAACCTTTTTGTATGTGTACTGATTATCCAGAACTCAGCAGGGTGACAATCAAGAACTGTTTGCCTCGACCATGTATCGACGGAAGACCAAGAGGATAATGTTCCTACAACGACATATTAAACGCAGTGTGGCCTTTGCAACGTTGTATTCCATGACCTATGGGCTAATCATCACACCAGCAGCTTTATTGATCACATGAATCAACTATGCTTATTGATGACGTGTCGAATCATTTCCAGGAGAAAGGAACATCACGGACGACATCTATATCATATTTTAGAGCTCCTGAGGGAGGAGCCATTGCGTGTGAAGTCTTGTTAAATGTAACATCTAGATTCGAGAGATGCATTTTGATCATGTAACCAACGAAGTGGGAATGCATGTGGATCTTGCTAGGATCCATTTTGGTTAGAAGCTGATCAACACCAAAGATTCCTTCGGGGATACAACAATTTCTTGGTTTCGCTGAATACTATCGCAGATTCATCACTGGATTTTTGAAGATCACGCAGCTTGAAATTCTTTAGCACAGCAGGGTGTTGTGTTCGGGGAAGATAAAACAGGAGGACTTCTTTTTAGCTTTCGAATCCCAACTCTGCAATACACTGAGCATCGTCTTTACCCAAGGGTACAGGAGATCTAGTGGTATACCATGATGGTTCGAATCAGAGTCCCAGTTACACGCTGATGCAAAACGAGAACGTGATGCCTTACGTAGTGGATTTACAAGAAGAATTGCCCGAGTCATAACCGGTGGTGGAAGCCATGGTCTTGGACTTAAGCTGGAGGCATTACTTGGACGGTACCAAATACACTACTTAGCCCAATCACAAGGGCCTCCCGTGCACCTTTATTTTGAGATAGCTAATTATGTGATGGCATCGCTGGACGAAACTCCCAAGCGAATATGACTATGGAACCTAAACGTGTATGACTTTGCAACTCACCATCGACTCTAGCCTACACGATCAGATTTGCCATGTCCAAATCAAAGCACTGAAGGAAGAGAATTCCTAAGCTGGGTTCATGCGGGGCATGGAGGAGCAACTTTTGGCAAGGTGGATGATATTTGCTACCTCATGGAATGAATGTGGATCCCACTCTACGGCAACCGTACGGAACTTATACTGAGCAAAGCACACCGGCCTCGATGTTCTAGTAGTCTTGGTTTGATAGGAGATATTAGGATTTTAAGCCTTGTATTGATGACCGGGCAGGAAGGCCCCCATAGCACTGTATATGAATGATGTTTGACATGTGCGAAAGTCAAGGTTGAACACTAGAAACCTACCAGTTTGTGTCAGCAACCAGAAACACCCGTATAGAAACGAGAACAGACTACTGTGAATTTGTCATTGGTTTACTTAAAACTCAGAATGGAACTGATATCACCTGGGTGATCGTTGATTGTCTCACATAACCAGCACACTCTCTTGCAATCAAGAAAACTGACGAGTTTTCACAAGCTGTGGATGTCCTTCTGGGAGAGGCGGTTTTAGGCATGAGGTGCCAACTCCTGTTACTTCTGATTTTGGAGCTATACATGATTTATGATAGGCAATACACGATACCCTCGGCTCACGTCTAGACATGGGCATTTCTTATCACCGTAGGACAAACAGTCAGAGTAAACAAACCACCCTGACACTCGAGGACATGCTGTGAGCATGTGTATGGTTAACTTTAGTAGAACTGGAAGGACGCTTATCTTTGGGTGAGTTCTACTACAGCCGTTACCGTTTTAGTAAGCATACAACTCTGTTTGAGGCATTGCGTGGACGATAATGCCAACCTCCTTGTTAGACTGAGGTAGACGACAACCTACTCACAGGTCTAGGACTTGTAATTGAAACCCCTGGGAAGATTGATTAGATCGGATATCGTCTGGCGGCAACGCGTGACCGTCAGGAAAGCTGATAAGTTTAGGATACATTGGGAGTTCGCCGCAGGCAAACGTGTCTTAATTAGAAGTATCACCCTGGGAGGGTACGGTGCACCTTGGGAAGCGTGGCAAGATGAATTTATGCACACAATGGGGTTACGTACACAATGATGTTTATGTCTCGAATCTAGGGCAGTGTTTTCCCTATGAAACATTTGTGATACCTTTATTGGACAAGCTGCAGTTGTCAAGGTGTCCATCGAAAACAAAGATGAGGAAGTTGAGGTTCGTAAGCCTAGTCGTATGACAATCGTGAGAGTTTGTTGGAACTCAAGACGTGGACCGGAGTTCACATGGGAACGCAAAGAACAGACGAAGCTCTAGTGTCCTTAACAGTTCAAACGGTTGTATCAAACTCTGATATGATTGGCAAATTTCGGGACGAAATTCCCTTTCAAGTTGGGGATGATGTGGCACCTGGGGAAAACTTGCAACAATCTTGATTTATCACTTTACCCCTTTGTGTTTACTTGTCAAATTTCGGGACGAAATTTCTTTCAAGTTGGGGATGATGTGACAATCCGAACTTTCACGGTTAGTGCCTGTGGTTTTGTGATTCCGATTTCTCTCGTTATTGTCTTTCCTGTACTTGTTTTAATAATTTGTTCAACTGTGACCTTGATAAACGTGTTGGATATATCGTAATTGAGTAATCGTGTATGTGTGTGTAATGGGTTAGCTTGTGTTAGGATAACTACATGTTTAGTGTTGTTGGACTTATACAAATCCGATTGAAAGAAAAATCACTGGGTCGCCTCTTGTTTTGTAATCTCGGCCCAATCCTTGTTAGTAATCTTGGCCCAATCCTTGTTTGGTTAGTAAACACATTTGGCCCAACCCTTCCTCTCTATATGTTTAAGTATACGTATTATGTTACTGATTAGCACAAAAATTCAAAACAAAACCCTACATATTCCAAGTTCGTGTGCGGCAGTAGAACCCCCCATCATCATCGAGGCATCACCTCCTATGATCAAGTTCTTGGTTAGTGGGTTTATATTTATGATTTTTAATTGGTGGTTGTATTTATGTGTAATCATAATCTGGGCAGTAGACCCCCCATCATCATCGTATACATATTATGCTATTTATGTTAATTTTTAATTGGTGGTTGTCATGTGCTTACTGAAATAATCGAGACAATTAATATTGTTTTATTTAGTTTTGTAAAATGATGAAACTGTTTGTATGAGATCGATTATATTATGTTTTGATTTAGGGATATCATGCATATTAAATAATGAGTATGAATGATCGTGATGTTTGGCTTGGTAAAGTATGATGACATGAAAACTGTTTGATTGAGGTTGTGTTTGGTTTACTGTGATGATGATGATTTGGTAAGTTTAAATGATAACTAGAATCATATGAATCTAGGTACTGATGATTAGATGATAATGATATATGAACAATATAAATTTATGATTTAATGATAATTAAATGGTGATTGGTAGTTTAGTGATGATTAGGGTAGTGGAAGTTTAGAAGGGATATGATCATGGTTGTCTAGGTGGAACGGTTACAAGAAAATAAATTGGGAATAAGATTCTATAGAATCGGCAGTTACACATGTGGCTCGAAGGTGGGCTAGTCAACCACACAAGTGGGTCGCACACTTCCTGTTTGCATATTGGGCTGCATTGTATTATTGGGCCATGTAAAGGATAGGTTGCACACTATGAAAAATTATGCATCGTTGTAATTCAAAAACAATCACTTGACATATGGGCCGAACAACATAAGTAAATCACACACTCGATGTTCGGTCGAACAGTTTATGTGGGTCGCTCACTAGTTTAAAGTCGCACACCTGAGTGGGTTTTAATTGATTGTTGGGCCGCATACATGGATTCGTAGTGATGAAACTGTTAAAGGAGAACTATGAGATTTGGTTTAATGTGAACATGATGATAATCACACTATTTGATGCGAACCGGAAACGAAACCGTCCATGATCTTGTGTACATGAAATAAGTGAATTAGTTTCCAAAGTTGTGTAACAGAATTGTTTAATCATTGTAACTGATTCCACGGTTTCGGCTAAATGATACTAATCACACACTTTATGTCGCACATGTAGAATGTAGTCGCACACTTTGAAATGGGCTGTACGTTTCTCACTTGGGCTTTCTACACAGTTGGGTCTAGGCATTCTTTGGTCACGCACTGGCCCAAGGGTCACGAACAATAAATAGAATCGCATATAGTTCGAGTGATTTTTTTTATGAACTGTTAAATGATCTGAATGTAACTGTATAACTAGTGGGGCTGGATATGTATTTAATTGGCCATCCAACTTGCTTTTGCTGAAAATGAAAAGAAACAAAATGTGTGGAAAAGATTTATGGGCGGTCCATATGTATGATAAATGGGGGCCGCACACAATCAGTTCAATAATGGGTAGACTTTATTTAACATGGGTATTTGTACTGATAAGTAAATATCTGAAACTGTTATGTGAATGACTTGTGTGAATTACATACCAACTCTTATGAGATATCATGATGGTAAGGGGCCATTATGTTTCATGAACAATTATTATAATGTAAATGAAATTAAGTGTGTGTTATTTGTGTAATATGTATAAGGAATACTCGATTAAGTGTTTACGAAACTAATTGTTGTCGGTAACTACGATAGGGTTTGGTTGACCAACATGGAACAAGTAATGTAACTGTTAAATACCGAGCAAACCAAGGTGAGTTCACTGCACTTTTCTAAGCATGCGTCCCGGTGGTTTGGGACATCTGGTAAACGTTTCTGAAGGGAATACTGGGTAAACTGTTTAATTGGGATGTTGGTTATTGAACACAGTATAAATCATGTAAGACCCCGTACATCTACCGTGTTGCTGAAGAAGCAACGAGGTATTTAGTTGATAGCGCTATTAGGTTTGGCACCCTCACACCGGGCCGAAAGGACGGGCGTGAACTAATTACCTGGACTTCATGACCAATGCCTAGTTAGAGGCATTGGGGTTGGGCATTCACATCGTGTACATATAAGACCCCTTACATCTATTCAAGGTTGTTTGATACCTTGACATCATGACCAATGCCTAAATGGAGGCATTGGGGTTGGGCATTCACATCTAGTCGCCACATACGGTAATCGAGTAATAACAACATCAAAACAAAACATTGAACTGTTTTAAACACACAACTGGTAACTAAACGCGTTAACAAAACTTTGAACTCACCAGCGTCGTCTGACACACTTGTCTGCATGCTTGCAGGTTTATAGGGTTATATTTTGTGGAACTTGCTGTCTGGAAGGCTGGAGTGGTCATGGGTCGAGAAACAAAGAATCTCCATACAAGCTTAATGGTTTATGTACACATGGTTTATGAAATACTTAACAAATGAATTATGCTTCCGCTGTATACAATGAATGACATGTAACATTTGTAACACTTTATGTTAATGAATGAAAGTTTATTTAAATACATTTATGAGTTCAATGTGATTGGTGGCTTGGATCCTGGTACGTCACACGCCTCGCGGGGGTTTCCGCATGTGGTATTTTGGGGGTGTGACATAATGCTTAAAGAGGATGGATGAACTTCCAAAGGGAAATTTACGGTTTTGATAGTATCGTCGCCTAAGTCGCCAGACACTATGTCGTCAACGACTATGGAATTTTCTTTCAAGGAAAGCAGCTTATATTTTGTTGAATTTCCAACTCGCAGAGTATGGATGAAAACAAACTTTGGTGTCGATAATTCATAACACCAGTGTTTAGAAACACATTTGAAACGACAAACTGCTTTTGCGGGTAGTCTCGTTAAGATCTCTTCAAATATCATGTCATCCCCAATATGATCCATGAGAACCAATAATCTGAAAGAACAACTAAAAAAACGACTGTATAAAAAGTTATTGTATAAAAAATTGATAATTAACAATGGAAGATTAAACAATTATATTACAGTTCAAAGTAACTAACCGTGTGAGTGGAGGTGTTATGTATACGAATTTCTGAATGAGCAAGAAGTACACGAAATATGGGTATTTATAGGACTTTCATCATATAGTGGATATCAATTTTGGAAACCTTAATTTTTTAATATATGATTTCACCAAATAATGCAAAACTTATGGAAGATTTATTTAGATCATCTAGACTTATGATTAATTAGTGTTTCGAAATTTAAAAGAACATATATTTTAAACTATTTTTTGATTTTTTGTTATTTAATCAATTACATTAATCAAATAAGGGATAAATATTATTTCATCACTATTAAATTTCAAGTAACATGTTCTTTTAGAAACAAAGTTTAATATTTGTTACAATATGTGTATTATAAATTGTAAAAGATTATTCTTTAAAAAAAATAAAAAAAAGGCAGGGAAGGAAATAATCTTTTTTAATTTTGTAAAAGTATATTACAGTTCAAATACATTGAAAAGTTAATATCATAACTATCCAATGTAGATGTAGATTATAAATATGTCAATAATAACATCAAATAACATTTGCAGTTTATGATCTCATTGACTCTTTAAAAAAGTATATAAATATAAGTTTATACAATGCCATGTAACATAAAATAGAAACGGGTGACTTTTATTTTACAATCGGTTGGAATAGATGATCGAATATTAAGACCAATAAGATGTGATTTCGAAATTTCAGACAAAAAAATGATGTTAGTCTAATTCGTTGATCTCAAAATGTTTATTGTAAATTATATTAAATAGTTTTACAAAACTAATTGTGTAAAATTAAATGTTATGTAACAAAGTAAATTAATTATTCTCGTTATGTAAAATAATTTAATCCATAAAACTATACAATATACATGTAACAAAATAAAAAAGGTTTGAATTGATGCAATAAAGAATACGCAACTTAAAAAAAATTAAAGCAATCAAATCATCTTTTAATACCACGATAATAAACGAAATATCCATAAGAAACCAAACATCAAGTACTGAAATAAATGTTACGAAATAAATAAACCAAAATAAAACATCTCAAATTGTTCGAAAAAACTGAAATGACTGATAAAGGTTATTACTAATCTTCCAGCTTTGCTTTCAGCTTCAAACCTTCATTGTTCTCACAATCACCCTGACGCGGTTTAGTTGAAGACTGAGAAGAACAAAGATCCACATCATAAACCGCCTCCAAATTGCGCTTCAGCTCATTGTCCAGCATCTTTGAAGAACAACTAATATGAGCTCCAGATGGTGTAGTAAAGATGCTGTTGTTCAAATTGGACATTGGAGTGTCTTCATCAACAACACGGGAAACAGAATCCTGTACAACAAAATTAAAAAGGTAAAATATATAAATGGACATAAATGTTTAATACAAAAAAATAATACAGGTTTAATGAAATAAAAAAGTTGCTTAACAAACCTGGATGTTAACGTTAACAATTGGAGTTGGATCAGAAGCATGAGGACCTAAAGGTTCATCATCACTAGCCTGTATGCATTCATAAACAACAATACTTATTCATAAGTGGTACAAAAGATTTCTATAACAAAAAATTTAAGTTAACGTGTAGGGTACATATAGAACCTGGTAAACATCAAAATGAGCATCAAGATCTTTGATGATAGAAGGATTTTCGGTCAACTTCGAAACAGAGTAGCCATCTAATTTCTTATTTATATTAAACGAACCTATGGCTATCTTAAACGCAAACCTCCTGTTTATCAATGCCCTCAGCTCACTCGGAAAATTGCCTTCGCTTGCTAACTGTTACAAATGAGTTAATATATAAGTTAGATACGTAATGGAAAATAAGAAAATATATATACGTATAAAGAAATTAACATTTAGGAGTTTAACAACTTATATTTGGATACCATAACTTACCTCCATGTTATTATCCAAAAGTTGGTTTGCGTTAACATTTAGGAGTTTAACAACTTCACGTTCAAACAACGTCAAAGTAACAATCCCGGTACAATCCTGAACACGAATAAGCAGTTTTATCCTAAAAAATTAACAAAATAAGATGGTGTTAATAATCAGTATGTTTTATAATATAGCAACAACGGATTCAAGTAATTTCACCTGGGAACAGAGACAACTGTCCTTTTATTGCACCGATCAGTTTGGCATTCCAAGACAGTTACTTCATCATATCCTTCGCTACCATCTTCCTTGGCCTTGGAAATAGTGTTGGTAAAAACCTTTTTGTTGCAAGTTTTACATGCATTGTAAAACCATGAGTCTTCTGAAGCAAAGCTTTTAATTGTTCCAAGTATAATAACAAACTTTTCCTGCATACATATTTGTATTTAAGTGAATTACAGGAATTTTCTAAAACAAAGGGTATATCAATAAAATACTATTAAACGTAATATTACTTCTGATATTCCGGTTAATGCTCCAATTGTACTGAAGGAAATATCAGAAAGATACTCCTCAGCCATTGACTTCATAACAGGGGAACTCAAACCAGAGTAACCGGAAGACGTTGACGTATTCATCTGAGCAAGGAAACTGTACAGAAATAATGCCATTTTTTAGACTAATATGTACATAAAGTAGACTATAAAACAAAATCGTAATAAGATTACGTGCCTTCTTTTAAATTCCAAAATCTCGGGAATTTCAGTGTTTATGAACACTCGAGTTACAGTATACAAATTGGATACGAACAAATTTCCTGTACAGTTATATGAAAGTATAAAAAAACATATAGTTCAACAATTTAATATGAAGTTTTTTTAAAATTGACAATGAATATAAAAAAAATACCTCCCCAAAAACGGTACTTGCCAAACTGAACAACCACAACAACATTTTTTTCATCCTTATGTTCTCTTTGAAACTCAATAATCTGATCGGCATAAACCCCCCACAGAGTAACGTAAATCTGCTGGTGTCTACAACAAACAGTTTATAGAGTTTGGTTAGAAGGTGTAAACAAAAAAATATTTAATAAAGCGAATTAAATTTATGTATGTAGTAGACGGTACTGCAAATCCTCCAGAATAAAGGTAGCCTTCTTCTCATCTTTCCCGTTATTATTTTCAGTCTTCTCCTCTGACGGAAGACACTTCACCACAAAACCGATAACGTCTACATAATGTACAAACAGAACTATAATTAAAAAACGTCAAATCTAAAAAAGATTTAATATTAATTATGCAATAAAACATTTTGTTAAAACGTACCAATAGGGCTTTTGAATGACTTGCCGTCATTATCAGGGTCTTCAACAACTGACTCAAATGGAGAAAAATCAAATCCCCATTCAGCACCAACAGGTTCGGCAGATTGCTCGACAATGGTGTTCTCATTTAGATTTATCTTGAACGAACTATGAACGTATTTGGTTTTCTCCAAGAGAAGGATTACGAATAGTTAAACACTGATTTTCTTTCAGCAAATGCTCGTAAGCAGTAGTGTTTTTTTGTAAAACAAAAGCCTGCATTTTGGTGCCCTACACCAAGACATTGTATAAATAAAAATTCATAAAACATAATAACATGTTAGAATCATAATAAAATATGATGTGATTCAGACAATAAGAAAACCTCCTGATCCATGAATATCATGTCGTAGCAATAAACCTTCCTAGGATTGTTGAAAGAAGGTCTTGTCCATAGCCGAACAATACGGATTCTTATAGTGTAATCATCAACATTAAGATCAACATTATTTAGAAGCGTTATAGCTGCCTGTTCCATTTCTGAAATCAAAAAATAAAATAACATCACATTATAAACATTTAATATATAAATCAATTAAGACAGGTTTGTAAAGAACATAATTTGTTATATAATAAAAACAATAACCATGTGAAATGTATTGTAACTCTGCAAACTCTTACCAGAAGTAATGCAGTCAAATTATACCAAGTCCGTAGCTGGGTTGTGTATGAAACATAAGTAATTAGACTTATTTATAACAAAAGACACAAAATACTTTTGCAAACGAATTTTTGAATTTTAATTATAAATAGTCAACCTTTACTAAATTAAAAAAATACCCGTAAAATAAAGAATTATGGTTGACCAGTTTCCTTAATTCTGAAAATCATTAAAAGGAAGGACATATTTTGTTTTTAAAATAAAAATATATGATTGAACAGTTTCCAAAATTATATACAATAGTGTGTGCGACCAAAAAAACAAATAATGACATCCATTCATAATTCATACATACGAAATAACAACTGCAAATAGAAACTATAGTACCTAAACAACCTATACTAACAGTAATAATTATAACAATTATACTATATCCACTACCTATACTAAGAAATAAAAATAAAGATCGATTACAACCAACACTATGTATAACAGCGGATAAAACATTTAGTAGCTAATACCATAAATATCAAAGGTAAAAATGCATTTACCATTAGCCGTTTCAATCCTAACGTCAAAGGTTTTGTTGGATATCGATATCGTGTATATTAGATCAATGATTGTATAACGTCAATACGAAAGGTTACCGGGGTTGATAAATTACCGTATGACCTGTAAGATAAACAACAAAACAACTTATAACTTTAGTTTTAATATAAATAAAGAGCTAAATAAAGGCTTTAAGATAGATAAATTAAATAAATGACTTACATAAAATTGAGATGAGATGTGGTGATGAAAAGTGATTCGGATCAACTTTAATTAAGAAATTAATCTTAATTGAGTCTTGATGTAATAACAATACACGGTCAGTCAAAACAAGTTAAGATGATACAGGTTCAGTTAACAAAAAAAAAAAAAACCCTCTGTTGAAGAAGCAACCGGTTTGAGAGTTTTGATGGAGTTTTTAAGAGGGGTCGGTGACATTGTCGAGGAGTATAAGAAAATGCTATCACTAAGCATTCCCGGACACTCCTCGACAACATCACCGACACATCCATCTTTTAAGCAAAACCCTAAAAATGGTTGCTAATTCGACAGAGAGTTTTTCTTATTAACTTGAACATGTATCATCTAAACCGTATTTGACATATCCTTTGTGTATAGCTCACTTCCTTAATAGCTAAAATCGTGTCATTTACATCATCAACAACATCCTGAAAACTCCCATTAATAGGTGTTTAGAAAAGGTAATAAAATTACATATGTATTTTGTATAATTAAGCATCTTACTACAAAAAACGTGAAACAATTATACAAAAATTAAATCCTTCAAACGATATAAAACGATAAATTTAGTGAAATTGTAACAGAAATAGCATTCGAGTAACTAAATTCTATGTAGCATTAGTGAAAACAAACCAGGAATACATATAAGCAATAAGCATATGTAGCATTATCGTAAAGGTGTGACTTATACATAATACATAACGTAACACATAATCAAGAAATTTAAATCAACAGTATTGAAAAGTTATTACAATTGGAAATAGGTATTTTATCAAAATTTTGATGATAACATTGTACACATTGGATTTTTAATAATTTAATATTATCATTTACAAATCAATTTTATTGGTTAAAATAAAAAATAACAAAAATTAACATGTACTATTTTGATATTGAAAACCATAACAATGTTGAAAACAAAGAAACCGTAAAAAGTTAAAATATATAATAATGATAAAGGAAAAAACAACATCGAAAGAGTCAAAAAACTAAATACGACCACTAACGTAAGGTACAACCTTTTCAACAATTAGCACTTGCTCATTTTCGTCAAAACAATAGTCAACGGTGTCACGGACCTTAATTCCAGCAGTTTTCATGAACTTAGAACATCGCGTTAACGCATATCGAAAACCGTTATGTGTCCTTTCACGTCTTGTACCATTGGTAAACTGAAGTGGAGGTTCCAGATTCAAAAGTCTGACGGTTATATCTTTCAAACAAATATTAAGTTTGGCCATTTCAGAGACACGATCGGGAAGGATCTGTATTGTTAACAAAACATAATTAATAAAAAGAAAACGGATTATAAATAACGAAATGAATCTAATTAAAAAAATATTAATAGATCTTACAAAATCGGTACCAACGGTACGGGAAAAACGATACACACGACTATGTGGTTCTTCATAAATTTCATTCAAAGCATCAATAGGAGGAACTAAAGGCTGCAAATTAAATAACACATTTAGTGCAATATATTACATTAATAAATTAACAATTGTAACATATAATAACAAAATGTAACCTTACCACATCAACATCTACATCATGAAAGTTCTTTTCAACACAATTTTTTCCAAATACTTTTAAGTTAAAATCATTACCAAAATACTTTGTAAATATCAAAAAACAACCAGGCTCTAAATGTAACAAACTAACAATAACGTCGATACCAGCGGTAAATCCGAATTTACCGCCATACGTTTCAATCCTAACATGAAACGGATTGTTGTTTATCATTATAGTGGATATTAAATCAATGGATGTAGAAAAGGTTTCTGGCAGGATAACTTCAGGTATTACCTATAAAAATAATAATTAAATCATATAAGATAACTATTTTTAATATCAACAAATATAAAAAGAAATACTTTAAGATGCTTAAAAGTAAATGATAACTTACATAAAAATGCGATCATGTGCGTAGGAGATAAGTCCAAAAAGAGCTACCGCTAACACCATCAATGAAATGGGTTAATTTAAACGTAGTGCAATCGATGGGGTTGAATACTATAAAACATCCTTCTGATAGTCCCAAATGTTGTGTTACATTGGACCATTCATAAAAAAGGAAAAAATTTCCTTTAGAGTAGGTTAACCCTACATTAAAAATGCGGCCATCATCAGTATGTATGTCCACATTAATAGGGCCCATATCAACACCCCACAGCTTGCAAGCAGCATCAGAAGGAATAGACTAACAAACCAAAAAGTGGAAGATGAGAAATAATTAGAGAAAATAATTATAAAAAAAAATAATATAAAAAAGTGTAACAAATTTAATTTAATAATAACAACAGAAAGTATGAAATATTATTTACCAGCATTATCTCATCTGCTTTTTTCATATGCCTACAGAAACAGGGTTCTCTGATACTGATTTTAAAAATAGAATGTTAGTAAACATTTTATATATTATTGTTCGAAACAAATGATACAGAATGAAAGAACAATAAACAAACAATACAGATATATATATATACCTTAATGAAGAAGAAGATGACCCAGACATATTCTAAACCTGCATTCCAGTATGAAAAAGTTAACATAAGGAAGAAAATTAAAAGTGATGTATCGGTTTAGGTCTATGAGTAAGAATGAAAATCTATAACAAAGAAATACACAATAAATAAATATAAAGAACATGTATACATTGACAATCGGATTTAGGGTTTGTAATACATAAAAATTAAAAACAGTTTAGGATTATGAGTAACAATAAAATTGTATAACAAAAGAAGACATTAACTAAACATAAACAACAGATATTGGATGAAAATCAGATTTAGGGTTTTTAGAACAGAAAAAATTCTTATACTATATAATCGTTTAAATCTATGATAATCAATCAAAACATATACAAAAAAACTTGCAACAAATAAATATAAACAACAGATCGATGATGACAATAGGATTAGGGTTTGTACAACAGAGAAATTACAATCGATTTACGGCTAGGAATAACAATCACAAACAAAATCTATACATAAAACAACAGATCTATGCTAACCATGTTTCTAGCACAGAGAAATTACAATCGATTTAGGGCTAGGAGTAACAATCACAATCAAAATAATTACCTAAAACAACAGATCTATGCTAACAATACGATTATTAGAGTTTCTAGAACAGAAAAATTACAATCGATTTAGGGCTATGATTAACAATCACAAACAAAGTCTATACCTAAAACATACAGTTATTAAACATAAACAACAGATCTATAATTAAAGTCCGATTACACCAAAATTTTAAAAAGCAATACTTACAGATGTCGATATGGATTAACGAAAAAAAGACCCAAAATAGATGGATGAAAAGACAGACGAAGATGAAGAGGATGCAGAAAACAAATCTTTACATGAACTTCACTGCGAAAATGGATTGATATACGGAACGATATGATTACAGATAAATGAAGAGAGAAGGCGGTGTTAGGGTTTTGGTAATGAAAGGCATTGAATTGAATTGAATTGAATAGAATGAATATTCGTTTTATATAAAGAGCGCGTATGAAAGGAAAAAGAAGAGCCCGCCTTTGGCTGAATTATCAAGCTTTTGAGCAATGCCACATCATCAAAATGATTGGCTAAGATTAAACCTTGTGGCTAAAGAGAATTCATTTAGTATAATAGATAGATTGGTTTTTTCCCCTCACATGCACCCTCATTGCCAAACATCATTTTGGAGCTTATGACTTTTCAAAAAGCCAATAAGTCAATAAGTTGTTTCAAAAAGCTTAGCCAAACATGCCCTTAATCAAAATGAAACGGTAACATTGGTTCATTATGGTACGGGCTATTGGTTCCTTATGCATAATTGTAAATTTTATATGTTTTATATTTTATAAACTTGATTAGTAGTTATCATTTCATTTGTCTCTAAGATAATAATTCAATTTATACGAACTTTTATTAAAATAGAAGTTTAGAAAATTATTTCATTTATAAACTTTTATACAATGTTGTCACAGCTATAATTATCAAAGATGGTAAGAGAATTCATTTTTATCAACTTTAAATTATAAACTATGTCTTTAAAGATCCTCTTATTTGTTCCCATATCAACAAATAATAAAAACCCTTAATTTCATCTGACAGTTTTTGACTGAACAGATTTGAGGAACAAAAATCACCACCACCATCAAAAGACTAAAACCCAACCACTCTCACTCTAAAAACCCAGCCACCATTGCTCACCCCTACATGCAACCAACGCACCACCATCAAAATTGCCACCGACACAAACCACCGCAGCACTGCCACCACCGCAACACCACCACCTCCGTAGCACCACTAACACAACACCATCTCAACCGCAACACCACCAATAATCCGCGAGACAGTTTTAATGATATGTTTAGCCAATCTCAATGTGACAATGTCGCTAACCACAACCTACCACCGCTGCCGGAGCATGGCAGCGGCCATTTACCATTGTCAAAAGCTCTCGGATCCACATGATAACTTGAATGGTTGGGGTCATCGGATGGAAGAAGAGAGCTTGCAAACATTGTGCAAGTCTAAATAATGAGAGGAGAGAAATAGAGAGATGAGAAACAACAAAGAATGAGTGTCTGAGAGTTAGAGCTAGAGAATACATATGAAAAGCATAGTGCTTAACTTACTTGTACCTAAAGCATTAATAAGTAGTAAAAAATAAACAGTGTAAAGTACTCACAATACCTTTTTACAAAATAATATAGGGAAAAATGTAGCTAATGTTGTGTAATAACTAGAATCTATTAGCAATGTATAGAAGAGAATAGGAGTACAAGAGATGAATTTCTTATTGATATCACATATAAAATACATGAGCCACTATATATATAGGCTATAACATTAATACAAACATAAATATAACATGGGGTTAGAAATGTGGATAGTCACTAATAATGGATGCATTCATAACACTCCCCCTTGACTATCGACATGATGATATACTATTCTTTAATACGCTTGGTGATGCTGTCTCGTTAAAAACCTTGCTAGGAAAACCCAGTGGGACAAAACCTCAGCTAAGTGAAAAAGAGTGCAGCTCGTATTGTCTCCCCCTGATACTTCTGGATCAGGTATGTTGCCTCATTAAGGAAAAAGAGTACATACACTGTGTATATTATGGGTACATTACTCCCCCTCAATTTTACTTGTATATCTTGATGATGTTGAATCCAATCTTCTGTGACAATTGCTTGACTTGATATTTGGCGTAGTGTTCTTTGATTTAAGTGTTGTTGTCTACATTGTCTTCATATAGTATGGCTTGAGCTTCTCTTGATCAACTCTAATTTACATACTTCTTAAATATGCTGAAATCTTCGACCATCATAACTTGTATCTGGATTGAGATCGAACTCTATGCAAGTCTAATATATATCAATCATAACCCAGGACGCCATATTGTTCTTGTGGAACTATCCCGTGTCTCGAGATTGTAAATATGTCAAATAATTATTTAATGCGCTTTATAATTCTGCCTCGTTAAAAACCATGCCAGGAAAACCCAATGGGACAAAACCGTAGCTAAGGGAAAAGAGTGCACTACGCATTATACATAATTAACAACATGATTTATGATGATGTTAAATTAGTACTTCGGGACCTATAAGATAAACTGATACTACTGGATCAGTTATGTTGTCTCGTTAAAAACCTTACCAAGAAAAACCCAATGGGAAAAACTTAGTGAAGGGAAAAAGAGTGCAACATTTGAGATTAGAACTGTAATCTTACCAATACAACGTAATATCAGATGTCGTCTTGTTTGCAAGATACGTCAATGCTCTGATCGCAATTAAGTATGGTACTTCTTGACTAAGTAGTTCAACATCCTTTTCTTGGGGTTGATAAGAATAATTTTTCTATGTCAATCGATCAGACAATCGTTCATGTTCTCAACGAATGAGCTTTTTCTATATAACATCTTCTAGATGTAGTCAGATTGATGAGCAAAAATAGTACATATATACTCGAAACTACAGGTCGAGGATAACTACACTTTGTAAAGGTCATTCAAAATTTTCCTCTTTAGTTTGAGAGTTCCCTCTCGATAATGTTTACATTATCATTGTAAGAGTGAAATCTTGTTAAATAGATCTAGCTCATTTTATCAAAATTATACCTCTATTTTCAGAGTATAGTCGAATGTACCACATACGAGTAGTTTCCTTTAAGATTCATATATATAACACATATGGGGTTATTGTTTCATAATGCTTTGAGCATTTTTAATCCTTCAGGGGTTTTCATACAGATGCCATTTGCAATTGTCTCGTACATGTATACGGTGATGACATCCATAAGTTGTTTTATCTGAAGTCATTCTGAGATTGCGAGGCCGCTTAAACATCTAAAGATTATCGCATCCACTACAGGGGTATACGTTTCCTCATAATCAACTGCTGGGATTTGGGAAAAATCTTTATGTTAAAATGCGTGCCTTACATCGCAAAAACTCATTATTTACGTTTCCTTTAATTTAAAGACACCCATTTATAACCTACTGGTTTGACGTCTATGGGTGTTCGAACTGCTGGTTCGAAAACGTTTAGTTTGTCGAGCAAATTTAGTTCAATCTTAAGTCATGTAGCCATTTTGACTATTTGTGTGAGTACACTCTTGCACACTTTCTATATATGTAATCTTTTTCTTCATTGATTACATCTATTGCTATAGCATAATCAAATATATCATTTTACACGTGTTTCATTACGGTTCCATAGTGTACTTATTTTGTACATAATTCATCGCGATCTCATATTTGTTTGGTACTAGAGTTTCTTTTAGAACTCCATTAGCCTCTTTTGGGGTTTTGACAACAACCTTCTTTAAGGTTTAGTATGCAACCACTTCTGGGGTTTTGTATGCAACCACTTATGGTGTTTTGTGTGCCACCTCTTTTGGGGTTACACCAACTGCGTTACTCTGCTCTGTTTGTGTTTGTGGGTTATGTCTTTTTGGAACCGATTTATCTCTCACAATTTATTAATATGATAATCATTTTGTGAGTACTTCCATTCGAGCAGATAAGTTTAAGCTGGTATATGTGACTTTGTCACCTTATTTGTGTTAGTGAATGCATCTTGTATTTCATTTGTTATTATTTGCAAATACACGCTCTTTCTTTTGGACTTCAGATTTGTATTGACCACTTCAGGGGATTTTTTTTATGTTACCAGTCTTTCATTTTCTTGTCTCCCCCTAAGACTGGGAATACGATGTACATATCCCATTTATATGTTATGGTGGTGCTATTGGTACATAGGTTGCACAACAAAATATAAAAAAAATGGAAACTTGGTTCTCTTCAGGAGACCAGTTGTAATGGGGAGTATTTGTGATAAGCAGTTGGTTTTGAATTGATATAATCAATCGACGAATTCCGTCTCGACTACGTATGCCTCTCATTATATTTCACATTGTGCCCAACAATGGTCCCTACAATTGGGTTGTCAAAGAACAGTGTTAAACCATGTAAAAAAACAACGTTCCATAGTGTTGGGCATATGCTACATACGGGTAGCTAAAAACTCACATGTAACCATGTATGAATGCCACAATCCACACAACTGTACATTTCAATGGTCCCATATAAAGAGGGATTGTTTGTAGGAGTCTATTGTTTGGAAGGGCATAAAAATTTATTTGCCAAAAAAAAAAAAAAAACTAATTGTATTTTGGTATACAACAAAGTTGACTAATTAATGGTATTTTGGTATACAACAAAGTTGACTAATTAATGGTTAAACCATATAATGATATACAACAAAGTTGACTAAGTAGTTGTCATATTATAACATATTATCATATAAACATGTGCATTATTGTAATACCAATTGTATTTTGGTAGTTCATCATAAATTGTCTTAATACTAATAAAAAAACTAATTAATGGACTAATCAAGACTCATAACCATAATAATAAAAGCACATAATGATTTAGAATTTGTAATGTCTCTTTGAAACCCTAAAATCTAATTAATGGACCAATCAAAACTCATAACCATAATAATAAAAGCACATAATGATATCAAAATTCATAACCATAATAATAAAAGCAAATAATGATTTAGAATTTGTAATGTCTCTTTGAAACCCCAAAAACTAATTAGTTGACCAATCAAAACTTATAACCATAATAATAAAAGCATATAATGATTTAGAATTTGTAATATCTCTTTGAAACCCCAAAAACTAATTAATGGACCAATCAAAACTCATAACCATAATAATAAAAGCAAATAATGATTTAGAATTTGTAATGTCTCTTTGAAACCCCAAAAACTAATTAATTGACCAATCAAAACTTATAACCATAATAATAAAAGCAATTTATCCCACAAAGTAATAAGTTGATTACAATTCAAAAACCAAAACTAAATCTTCCAAGAGTTAGTAGACATACAAGTAGAATTATATTATTAAAATCTTTAGAGTGGTTTCAAAATGAACAATTGTGGAGATTTAAATATATATTGCATATTTGGGACAACTAAATTAACGCATAAATTCACTAGATACTTCAACTTTTCAAACCGTTAATGAAACATACCTATTCAGTTTAGTGTACCAAAACTTATCTTGAAATCCAATAAAATATTTAATGATAAAAGGGAGATAACCAAGAGGTGTAAGAAATTAGTTACAATACTGTAAATAATCAATTAGATAAACTAGAAAAACCATTGTGTTTCTGGTTTACTTTTACTTTCTTTTCTTCACATCTCAATGTTTTTCATAGGTGTTTGTTTGTGAAAAGAAAACTATTCAGATATGTTAACACATAGTAAAGTAAACAAAGAAGTAAAAGCATTATGATCCTGGTTAAATAAGGATGCTATCAATGTTGTTCATGATAATTCTAATCTTAAATCATAACCAATAAAAAAAATCAAGAAAATCGTAAGTTAATTTTAGAGTTTTATCATACCAACAATCGATGAGAAAAGAGGAAATAAAATTAAAACAATTAAGGGTTTTCATACCAGATCAACAATTTTGTCTTTTATCTCTTTCGCCAACGTTGATACGACATGGTGTCTTGTGTTGATACAATCCAACTTCAAAAGCAATTCGTGCTGATAACGTGTTGTGTAATAACTAGAATCTATTAGCAATGTATAGAAGAGAATGGGAGTACAAGAGATGAATTTCTTATTGATATCACATATAAAATACATGAGCCACTATATATATAGGCTATAACAATTAATACAAACATAAATATGACATGGGGTTAGAAATGTGGATAGTCACTAATAATGGATGCATTCATAACACTCCCCCTTGACTATCGACATGATGATATACTATTCTTTAATACGCTTGGTGATGCTGCCTCGTTAAAAACCTTGCTAGGAAAACCCAGTGGGACAAAACCTCAGCTAAGGGAAAAAGAGTGGAGCTCGTATTGTCTCCCCCTGATACTTCTGGATCAGGTATGTTGCCTCATTAAGGAAAAAGAGTACATACACTGTGTATATTATGGGTACATTACTCCCCCTCAATTTTACTTGTATATCTTGATGATGTTGAATCCAATCTTCTGTGACAATTGCTTGACTTGATATTTGGCGTAGTGTTCTTTGATTTAAGTGTTGTTGTCTACATTGCTTGACTTGATATTTGGCGTAGTGTTCTTTGATTTACATACTTCTTAAATATGCTGAAATCTTCGACCATCATAACTTGTATCTGGATTGAGATCGAACTCTATGCAAGTCTAATATATATCAATCATAACCCAGGACGCCATATTGTTCTTGTGGAACTATCCCGTGTCTCGAGATTGTAAATATGTCAAATAATTATTTAATGCGCTTTATAATTCTGCCTCGTTAAAAACCATGCCAGGAAAACCCAATGGGACAAAACCGTAGCTAAGGGAAAAGAGTGCACTACGCATTATACATAATTAACAACATGATTTATGATGATGTTAAATTAGTACTTCGGGACCTATAAGATAAACTGATACTACTGGATCAGTTATGTTGTCTCATTAAAAACCTTACCAAGAAAAACCCAATGGGAAAAACTTAGTGAAGGGAAAAAGAGTGCAACATTTGAGATTAGAACTGTAATCTTACCAATACAACGTAATATCAGATGTCGTCTTGTTTGCAAGATACGTCAATGCTCTGATCGCAATTAAGTATGGTACTTCTTGACTAAGTAGTTCAACATCCTTTTCTTGGGGTTGATAAGAATAATTTTTCTATGTCAATCGATCAGACAATCGTTCATGTTCTCAACGAATGAGCTTTTTCTATATAACATCTTCTAGATGTAGTCAGATTGATGAGCAAAAATAGTACATATATACTCGAAACTACAGGTCGAGGATAACTACACTTTGTAAAGGTCATTCAAAATTTTCCTCTTTAGTTTGAGAGTTCCCTCTCGATAATGTTTACATTATCATTGTAAGAGTGAAATCTTGTTAAATAGATCTAGCTCATTTTATCAAAATTATACCTCTATTTTCAGAGTATAGTCGAATGTACCACATACGAGTAGTTTCCTCTATTTTCAGAGTATAGTCGAATGTCGCTAAAAAAATGCACATCAACGGAAACCGTTGGGAATTATCTTTTACACGCAATGTCCCTAAGTACCCATCAATGGCGACTGCATTCAAATTGGTATTCTTTGCCTAAAAACGTAAAGAGTTTTGGTTGCTCACTCTTTCCTTTCTTTTGATGTCGTGACCAAATTTTCTATTTACACTGGCGTTTCATTGAGGTATGCCTTCAAACTTATTTTTTTCTTGTTATAGGATCCTAAAAAAAGGCCCAAAACCTTTTTTTTGTTATAGGGTCCTAAAAAAGGTGGGCTAATCACGAGAATAGCCAAGACTTCGCCAAAGTTTCAAAAAAGCCAGTTGACACCCCATAAAATGGGCTTTCACGAATTCCCACGCGGATTAAATTAAAACTTAAGAACTTTCCCCACGACCAATGTTAGAGCTTATGAGATCGTTGATACTTGTGCTGGATTAGTTTAAATAGTAGTTTGTAGGTATTTTGAATGTTTAGGGGCTTATTTTGTAATTGTCTAGAAGTTGTAATCCTGACTTGGTGTAGTTAAGATTCCAGCAAATTTATAAATTTGCTGGCAAGTCAGGAGTTCACTATAAATACCCCAAGCATTGTAACCTAGCTAAGCTTTTGGCTCCTTGATGAATATTAGTGTTGTTACTTTCTCTTGTTGATCTTGTGCTCAAATATGATATCCAAGGTTGTTTAATGCTATATCTTATTGTTTGGATTCAATACAACACTTGTTGTATTCATTAATCCATTAGCTTCACCTTCATCTTTGATTCTTCTTGACTTTTCATATCTCAAACACCTAATCAATAGGTGTTATGGGCTAAAACAACCAACCACTGTGATCCGGATACGTTTTGGGATCTACAATTTGGTATCAGAGCCTTTGTGCTCTTGGTTGTTGTGTTCTTGTTGAGATTTTTCATTGTTTTGAAGGTTTTTCAAAGTTTCAAGGTTTTTCAAATTTTTGAGCTTAAAATGGATTGATTTGGTGTGTTTAATCGATAGGTTGTTGTTAATACTTGATTAGGGAGTTATTTTGGACATTTTGTTGCATCAAAACATGGTTTTTGAGCTGTTTTTGAGTGATTAGAGGGTTTTAGTTCGTGTTAAACCCTCTGTCCAGCGAAATTAACTTGAAGCCAGCGAACAATATTTGAATGTGGCGAAATTATTTATTGAAGGCAGCGAACTCAGCGTTGAATATAGCGAAGTAAACCTAATCGTTGAGAGTCTTATCGCATAATCATCAATTTCGCTGACCATTGTTCGAGCGAAATTGTTGATCATTAGCGAAATAGTGTCAATCGTCCCTTGAGCGAAATTATCGAAGGCGACTTCGAGAGCCGTGATAGCGAACCACAGCGTTCTTATCACGGTTATCGGTGAAATTAACCTAACATCTGTCTGTGTTTTGATTTGTCAGCGAAGTTACGTGATCGCTCGTGCAGGATTACATAACTCTCCAGCGAAGGTAGCGGATTAGCTAGCGAAGGTCTTCAATCATCATTGATCATCGGCGAAATTAAGTCTCCTGTCAGCGAATTTAAGATCTGATCAGCTCACATTTGTCCAAAACAAGCAAAGATGTCGCTAAATCAACTAAGTCCAATTGCTCAAGCGGAACTTGAAACTGGAACTACCACTCGCCCACCAAAGTTGAAAGGGGCGGAAGACTTTAGCACTTGGAAAACTCGCATTCAATCGTTCTTCGAGTACACGGACTACAATCTGTGGCTCTCTGTTACCGCTGGACCTCACATTCCAACGGTAGTTCGAGGAGATGCAGTAGTTGCTAACAATGATGCTACTACCTTCACTGATGAAGACAAGGCTCTCATTCAACGTGATCGTCGCGCACACGCTGCTCTAACTATGGCTCTATCAACCAACGATTGCAACATGTTTGAAGAACACCGAACTGCAAATGCACTCTGGAATGCATTAATCGAGTACTATGAAGGAAATGAAGAACTGATCGAAAGCAAGAGAGATATGGTGCAGAAACAATACGACATGTTTTGCGGAGTTCGTGGAGAAAGTCTTTCTGATCACATTAGTCGCTTCTTGAACATGATGACCAAAATGAAGAAGGCAGGAAATCCTGTTACAAATCGTGCTGCAATAAAGAAGCTGCTTGATTCACTCCCCAAGGAATGGAGTCTACAATGCATGATGATCAAGAAGGATTTCCTCAACAATCCTAATCCCGTCACTCTGTCAGATCTGATCAACACCCTAAGAGCCTTTGAAATGGATGTTAACAAAAGAGAGATGAACACTGCTGGATATCAACCTAAGTCAACTCAACCTTCAGCTGGATTGAAGAATGTGGCATTTCTCGCTTCAGGGGGCATCACTCCACAAGCTTCTGACTTAATTTACGCGAACGCTTCCACAAGCGCATCAAAAGCCCCACAACTTGTTGAGAAGACCATCACTGTTGACACTCAAGCGTTGAAAGTATCCACTGAAAATGTGGCACTCTTCAACACATTTCTGAGCAGCTACGAAGCCCTAATGTCTGGGGAACTGAAAAAGGAGATGTTCACTGCTGAAGACATGTATCAGGTTGATCCAGATGATATGGAAGAAATGGATCTGAAATGGCAAATGGCCATGATCACTTTGAGGTTAAAGAAATTTCAAGACAAGACAGGAAAGCGTTTGGGTCTTGGAAAAGCTGGCTTTGACAAATCTAAGCTGAGGTGCTACAACTGCAAGAATTTAGGACACTTCAAGCGCGATTGTCCTCTGTTGAAAGAAGGAAACAGTGAAACTACTCCTGCTGTTAAGCAAATCACAGTTGAAGAGAACAAAAACAATGCGTCTCCCAGCACGCCAAAAGCTTTAGTCGTTGAAGACTATGATTGGAGTGAAGAAATCACTGGAGCAAAGGAGCAAGTTAACAAAGCCCTGATGGCCAAGATCTCAGGTGGATCATCTGCCAGGCAGTTTGAGAAGCAGACAGCTGGAATTCCGACTGGAGACAATGCTGCTGACAAGGGATTGAAAAGCATTCTTACTCCTGTGGAGACTTGTGATCAAGCAGAAAAGCATGTTGCTAAAGAAACATCTGAGAAAGGCAAGGATAAGGTCCAAGCAGCAGCCATGAAAGCAGACTCATCAAAAGAAAAGGCTGACAAGGACTTGGTAAATAGTATTCCACTTAGTTTTAAAGAAAAATTATGCTCACCAGCATGCGTTGATGTCGTGGCACATTACAAATTCTTAAACCTGGAATTTGAAAGGCAAAAAGACAAAGCTTTAAAATTTAACAACGAGCTTAAACAGAACGAGGCTGCATATCAGAGAAAGTTGAACTCAACTTTGGCTGAAATGCAAACTCTTAAAGAATTTGTGTTTAGAAAAGATTTTATCAATAATGATCTTACAGAAAGGTTAGAAAAAGCTTTGAACGAAAAGAACAAACTTCAAATTATAATAGATAAATGGAATGTCAGTCAAAAGGCCTTTACTGACATTAAAAATTGCCAACGACCAACGTTTGTGAAAGACGGGATTGGATATAAGGATAGGCACGGAAATGAAAGAAAACTCTTCTTTCCACCTCACAGTAAAAACTACGTGCCTATGCCGACTCCTCATCCCGAAAATGATCTCATAAATGAAAAGGCCTCAATTGAACAAAATGAAGTTTATGAAAATGAGACAACCGCTAACTGTTCTAAAAGCAATGCAGATACCATTGAGTGTAAAGAAGATGTGTGCGATGAGGATGGAGACTGCGGCGGGTCAAAAATAGGAATTGGATATTCAGGCGACAGTTATTCCACCGTTAACTGGTTCGTCTGGAATTGTTCTAAGAAAAACAATGTTAAGGATGAATGTAATAATTTAAGTAGGATGGATGACTGTAATGGCCAAGTGCCTAAATTTAAATCCTTGGATGACTGTAAGGGCCATGTGCCTACATTTGAGACCTGTGATCGTGAACCTTATGTGTCTGATTGTCATGATTTGAATTATGCGTGTTGTGATGATAAAGTTGCTTGTGAATCTCCTGTATTTGTGCCAGAACTAAAAAGGAATAGCTTTGGAAAATTCCTTACAAAGGAAATTCCCGAATTTATTCCTTCTAGAACAGGTATGACAGAATCAGAAAGGAGCGTCACTGAAAACCAAGATAAAGAAGATTCAAGCGTCACTACCACAGAAGACGAACAAACATCAGAAAGTTCAACTGAAGATCAAACAACTGGTGATGAAAGCTTCGAGTCTTCAAGTTATGAAGCAAGTGAAGAACAAAGTTCGAGCGAGGACAACACGTCTGAAAGCTCACTCGATTCAGACAGTGATGAAGAACATCAAGAAGATGAAAGCAGAGTGGACAAGAAAATGAAGAAAGCAGAAAGCTCAAGACTCTCATCACATACATCATCTTCTCACACCAAAAGACCCAGACATAAAAGATGCTTTCGCTGTGGTCATTTAGGACATACAGCGAAACATTGTAAAACCCAAAAGTTTCCTAAACCAGAGCATGATTTTATTACAAACGTCACACATCAACTAAATTATCTTAAGAAATCTGTTAAAAATCTGGTTGAGTCAACTGCGTATCTTTGGAAACAAAAAGAGGTCAAAGTTGGTCAAAACCACGATAGATTTGAAATGAAGCAGATCTGGGTTCCCAAATCAAACTAATTTGTATATTTGTGAATATCAGAATAAACTTCAGAAATGGCTTCGAATGCTCATGGAATACATCTGGCACGTCGACAGCGGATGTTCAAGACACATGACTGGATTGAAGGAACTGCTGAAAAACTTCCGCTTTATTGATGGTGATTTCGTGTCTTTTGCTGGCGACGAAAAGGGAGGAAAGATTGTTGGAGTAGGAGATGTGGTGTCCGAAGCCCTTACGTTAGAGAATGTCAACTATGTTCCTGAGCTGTGCTATAATCTCATGAGTGTCTCTCAAGTCTGTGATAAAGGAATCTCAGTGCTCTTCAATGATATGGAATGCTTGTTCCTGAAGCCCGGTTATGTTGTTCCTGCAGAAATGATCATGCTCACTGCTCCAAGACAGAACAACACATACGTGCTCAACATGAAAAATGCCAAGACAAATGACAACTTGACATGCTTAATCTCCAAAGCTTCAGAATCGGAGGTACTGCTT
The DNA here is from genome assembly GCF_002127325.2 of Helianthus annuus. Classification (NCBI taxonomy): domain Eukaryota; kingdom Viridiplantae; phylum Streptophyta; class Magnoliopsida; order Asterales; family Asteraceae; genus Helianthus; species Helianthus annuus. The sequence continues at coordinate 72,814,372 of NC_035445.2, forward strand.
TGGCATAGACGACTGGGCCATGTTAATTTCAAAAATATGAACAAACTCTCTAAGTTAAACTTAGTTAGAGGTCTTCCAATTAAAGAATTTCCATTTTCTGAAAAATGTATTGCATGCGCCCAGGGAAAGCAGCATAAGAAACCACACAAGTCCAAAGCAGTGAACACGATTTCTGCACCACTTCAATTGTTGCACATGGATCTTTTCGGTCCTATCAGTGTTAAAAGTCTTGCTAAAAGCTCTTATTGTTTGGTTGTAACAGATGATTACTCTCGGTTTTCGTGGGTATATTTTCTTGAAGCAAAAAGCGAGACAGCTGAAGTATTGAAAACATTCATTCCCCTGATTGAGAACGTGACCAAGCTGAAAGTGAAGTCTATCAGAAGCGAAAACGGGTCCGAATTCAAAAATCAGACCTTCATATCATTCTGTGCAGAAAAAGGAATTCATCTTCAATATAGTGCAGCCAGAACTCCCCAACAAAATGGAGTTGCTGAACGCAAGAATAGAACGCTGATTGAAGCTGCAAGAACCATGCTGGTGGACTCCAAGCTTCCAATTATCTTCTGGGCAGAGGCAGTTAATACGGCATGCTACGTTCTAAACAGGGTACTCATCGTGAAACCTCACGGAAAGACAGCATATGAGCTTCTCTTCAAAAGAAAGCCACTTATAGATTTCTTTAGACCGTTCGGATGTTCGTGCACTCTTTTAAACACTCAAGAAAATCTCGTCAAGTTTGAAGCAGTGGGTGATATCTGCTACTTTATGGGGTATTCATCCACACAGAAGGCTTACCGTGTTTACAACAAACGAACGAAGATGGTAATTGAATCTTACTACGTTGACTTTCAAGAAGGAAATTACACCAACACCGGAAGTACTCCTGATTGGTTCTATGATGTGGGAGTGATCTTCAACAACTTTGAAATTCCGAAGATTGTACCAGACCATGAACCAGTTGAAGACACTCAAGTTGAACCATTGTTTGACTCGTCTGACATTGGCTTGACTCCTTTCACCACCCGCTTATCCCCATCATCCGCTGATCCCATTCTGGCTGTAAATGAAACAACTAGTGACACTTCGCCTGAGAACACCCAAGACAACTCAAGAAGATGATCCACCAGTGATTTACGTAGACGAACACTTCACCAACCTTCCGCAGTAGATTGAATCTCTGACAAATGCCGGATACAAGACAAATAGAAATCATCCTCTTGAAAACGTCATCGGCGCTGTAGAAGAAGGAGTACGTACACGCGGGCAGTCGTCTAGCATCAACAAAGGTCTTTTCGCAGCTTTTCTATCACAATCAGTTCCACGTGACATCGAAGACGCTATTCAAGACTCCAGTTGGGTTCAGGCAATGCAAGAAGAGCTGTCTCAGTTTAGGAAACTTAAAGTTTGGGAACTAGTAGATTTACCTGAAGGAAAGTTTCCAATTGGCACTAAATGGGTCTTTCGAAACAAGATGGATGATCGTGGAGTGGTGATCAAGAACAAGGCCAGATTGGTCGTACAGGGTTTTCGTCAAGAAGAAGGGATTGACTACGAAGAAGTTTTTGCTCCAGTCGCACGATTGGAGGCAATCAGAATATTCCTGGCATACGCCTCATATAGAAACTTCAAAGTCTTTCAAATGGATGTTAAAAGTGCGTTTCTGTACGGGAAAGTAAAAGAAGAAGTTTACGTATGTCAGCCTCCAGGGTTCGAAGATCCACACTTTCTAGGTCGTTACTTCAAGCTAGATAAAGCACTTTATGGTCTTCACCAAGCCCCACGCGCTTGGTACGAGACTTTGTCCACATACTTGTTAGAATGTGGATATACCAGAGGGAAGATCGACATGACCTTATTTACCAAGAAGATCGGAGAGGATGTAATGCTTGTGCAAATCTATGTCGACGATATCATCTTTGGGTCAACCAACGAGGCACTGTGCAGAGAATTCGAAACGGTGATGAAGGCGAAATTCGAGATGAGCATGATGGGAGAGCTGAATTTCTTCTTGGGGCTAGAAGTGAAACAAAAGGAGGATGGGATTCTTATTCATCAAGCAAAATACATTCGAGATATTCTCACAAAGTACAACATGAACGACTGCAAAGTTGCAAGCACGCCATTCGCCTCTCAGACAGAACTCACTCTAGATCCTCAGGGAAAGCCAGTAAACAAATCCTTTTATCGCTCAATGATTGGTTCCCTGATGTACTTGACGGCCAGTAGACCAGACATCATGTGGGCAGTTTGTCTTTGTGCTCGTTTCCAAACAAATCCCAAGGAATCTCATGAAATTGCTGTAAAGCGTATCTTCCGCTATCTCAAAGGAACTCCGAAACTAGGGCTTTGGTATCCTAAAGATAGTAATTTTGATTTAATTGCATATTCTGACAGTGATCATGCAGGTTGCAAAGTAGATCGCAGGTCCGTATCAGGAGGATGTCAATTTCTGGGAAACCGTTTGATTTCATGGCAAAGCAAGAAGCAAACAACAGTATCCACCTCAACCGCTCAAGCTGAATACACCGCGGCCTACAGCTGCTGTTCACAAGTTCTTTGGATACAAAATCAGTTGCTGGATTACGGAATCAACATCATGAAGACTCGTATATTCATCGACAATGAAGCGTGTCTAGGAATTGTGAAGAATCCCATACACCACTCAAGAACAAAGCACATCGAAATTCGTATTCACGCAATTCGAGATGCTTATGAAAAGGGATATATTCAAGTGGTGCCAGTGGATACAACACAGCAACGGGCCGACATCTTCACAAAAGCTTTCGACAAAACTCGTTTCAACCAGTTGGTAACCTGGTTGGAAATGGTCAATTTCCTTGACTGGAAATGAATCTTGTGTTCCTAAAAAAAAAAAAAAAAAAAAAACGTTTGTTGAAAGTAAAACAAGTATCGGAAAGCGTTGCTCACCAAAAAGATTTTCTTTTTAAAATTTTATTTTCGGGAAAATGGACTCACGAAAATAAAGATTTTAGGGGGGATATATTCAGAAAATCCAAACGATTGCTTATATCTGACTCCTGCGAGAGGAAGTGATAGAAAATTGCTAACACTCTGTCATTTCTTGCTATCACAGAAAACAAAAAGAAATCGGGGTACCAAGCAACGACATATCGGTAGATTCAGCAACACCAACGAGTAAACTGCTGTTAGGGAGCAAAACATAATGTCTACACAAGAATTCTGGCTTTTCTCAGACATTACGCATCTCAGTGGGTAACACGTTGCGGCATATGGCTTAATGGTCTTAAATCTTGCGTTGATAGATTGCCAAAATCTGAGATTTCGGGTCTTTATATTGGTATTTCATTCGGGGGATATCATAGTCGTTCTTCTGCTGCATCCAGATACATGCTGACCTAGACGCTATGATATTCCTTTAATAATAAGTGCCTTAAAAAAAAGGCCAAACCCTTTCTAATAAGCGCCATTTTTGGCCAAAATCCATAATAAGCGCCATTTTTGGCCAGAATCCTTTGATAGATTAGTTTGGCAACTCTGCTGTACGGTGGTACTGACCTGTTAGCCGAACTGTCTGTCTCAGCCCTCGATAGCTCTTAGGATCTCTGTTGTACGAAAGTACAGACCTGATCTTCGTTCTATCGTTGAAGAGAATGAAGCCAATATACTCACCCGTTATGAGGAATCTTTGTGCATACCTTGATCGCGGGGGTATGTCCTGATGTGGGACCCACGAGGGCGTAATGATTCTATTTTCAATAGCTTGTGTGGGGGCCATCGAAGACTTGTCAATATTACCGAAAACATGATAAACACGCTCTCCGAAGGTATGTTGAAAGAAGGATGCATGGATTTAAGCGGACAAACATACTGACAGTTTTTCTTGTGCCCTGGTTAGTAACATAATAATAATAATATATAAAGAATTTGGCGAGTGTTGGCAGTATGATTCTCTGCAGGTAAGTTCGGTGAGTGTCAGACATTTCAAGGAAATCTGCTTTAAATGGATCCTCCCAAAGCAAGTAAATTGAAGTTCGGAGTCAAAATGGCCCAATTTTTGGCAATATTGTAAATATTTCGAAATAAACAATGTTTTAAACAAAAATGGGCACGTTTTTCGAGAAAGTTTGAAATCAACAAGCGAAATTAAAAACTGGTTGAAAAGGTGTTCATAGCGGCGAAATTAAGATACCAGCGAACTTATAAGTTCGCTGGTTATCCTAATTCGTACATATATATATGCTTTTTAACCGTCAGTTAAAAATTTCAAATCTTTTCAAACAAGTCACAACCATCTTCTTCATCTTTCTAATTCATCACCGGTCACTCTAATAAAATTCTCACAAGATTCGAATTCAGTCAAGATCTTCAGGTAATCTTCGTTTTCTTATCATCGATCAGTATCATCTACACTCTATATCACATGATTGATGATTAATGTAACCTGATTGAATGTGTCTTGTTCATAATCTTCGAATATGGATTGTTAGTCAAGACTAGTTAATCTTAGGAGTAGGGTGTTAGTATGAAACCGATTGTTCATAAGATATCATAATGTTATCTGTATGCCGGGTTTAAATGTTGATATGTTAAAATCTGAGGGTAGAACAGTCGGCGTTTAAAGGGTTTTAATGGGGTTTTATAAGAAATTCTTGAAGATAGCGAATTTAACATAATGCCAGCGAAGACAGCGGATTTACGTGGGAATCTCAAAAGTCTCGAACGCGAGTTCGAGCAACCAGCAAACGATCTATTTCGCTCGTGTAGCGATTTAGATTGTTGTCTTCGCTGGTAAACTGTTTTCGGAAAAGAAACGTTGTCATCGTTATGTTCGCTAGCGAAATTATCCTAGAAAACATGTCAACAAGATCCAACTTCGTTGTCGGCAAACTTAAACCAAACCTCTAGCGAACTTAGCGAAGTTAATCAGGGTCTGATCAGTCAGCGAAGTCAGCGATGATCAATCTTCGCTTACCGATCTAGTGACTGACCCCGATAACCAGCATCAGCGATGACAATGCTTGTCTTGACAGCGAAATTAAAGTTTTTATTCATTTAATTCTTTTAATTAAATATTTAAATATAATTATGTATATTTCTTGTAAATTCTATTCTATGTACAGTTTATCGGGTAATTACCCATTCTAACTTGCCTCGTTTTTCGTGTAATGTGCAGTATGGTGAAGAATCTGGAATAGGATAAAACGCTTAAGCACAATCAAAGCATAAATCTAGATGAAGTGCCTACTGATTTTGAAGATGTTACCAGATGGGTGCGTACCAGTAGGATTGGATACGCTGTGGAGACATCCATTACAGTCTACCCCATACACATTCAAGACTTCTGGCAAAACGTGAAGCTAGAATCCATCAACAACAAACCAGGGATAGTATCAACCGTTCGCAACAAGAGAGTGGAAGTGACTGAAGACAGGATTCGCCGAGTTTTGAAGTTCCAAGACAGTGATCAGGATCCGTTGAGTCTAAGTCAAGATGATATCCTCGATGGTTTTAAAGGAATGGGGTATGCTGGAGACTTCCGCAGTAAGAAAGAAATCAAGAGAGGTGGACTCACCCGAGATTGGAGATTCATTGTTCATGTGATCTCTATGAGTCTAGCTCATCGAAAAGGTGGATATGATGGATTGAACCTGGAGTGGTCGGCGGCCATGTTGAATTTATGCCTAAATCAGAAGTTCAACTTCTCGGGCCTAATATTCAACTACATGCGTGAAAATGCAAACGGAGCTACGTGGGCGATGTACCCTAGATTCATTCAAATGCTTATCAACGATCAACACAAGGATCTCCCGAATGATGGAAATGTTTACAAGTTTCACGTCCCGACCAGCCGACAGTATACTGAAATAAAGACCAATGAATGGGTGTTGCTGCATGATTGGATGTACCGAGCAGAAAGAATACAAATTGTCAAGGCAGCTTATCAGAAGTGCAAAGAGGGAGTAAGAGAAAAACAGCAGAAAGCTGCTCAGGCTCAAGCCGAAGCAGCTGCAAGAGAAGAACGAAGTAAAGGGAAAAGAAAAGAAAAACAACCTGCTGAAGGGGAACCGCCCAAGAAGAAAAAGACAACAGAAAGCTCTGAACGTTTCATGGGTGCAGCCATAAGGGCAGCTGAATCTGAAGAGCAGCACCGTCAACACATCAAAGATTTAAAAGCAATTCATGCTATGCAAGAGAAGGAGAAAAGAGAGAAAAGTTTAAAGCGTAAAGAAATATCTCCCACTGAAAGGCCAGAAACGATACCTGAAGAGATTCAAACAATGAATGATTTTGTTGACACCATACTTGTTGATCCCGAAGAAGCTCAAGCAAGTCAAGGCCCATCAAATGTGTCACCAGTAAAACCCACAAGGATTTCAAGGCCTCCGGTTGCTCCGCAAAGGCTCCGTCCCTTCCAAGAGCTGTACGACAAATTAATCAAAGACTCCGGGCCGTACATGGCAAAGCAGTCCAAATTTATCAGATTCCAACAAGCAGGGCTGGAGAAAATGTACAGGATGATGCGAGGGATGTGTGAGAAAATGAAAATCGAGCCAATGTTCACGTTTGACAAAATCTTTGACTTTGATGCTTTTATTGAAGAAGAAACTTCTCGGAAAGAAAAAGAAGCTGAAGCAAAGAAGAGGCGGTTAGAGTCAGTTGACAAAATATCGGAAGGTGATGAAAGTGAGGAAGAAGCGATAGATCGGGACGATATGCCATCAAAGTTCCTTGAATGGGGGCTCGAGGATGAAGTTCTATACGAGCAAGCAAATGGAAAAACTTTCGCTCCCGAGCATCCTGAATGGTTCAAAAAGGAACGAGAACGACTTCCTGATTTCCATCAAGTTATAAAAGTTGAAAAATCTGAGGCTACTGATAAGATTATCAGTTGGATGTATGATAATCTTAGAGGAATGTTCGTGGTAAAGAGACGTGGTGGAGTAATTCAGTACTTTGAAACTGGATTTGATCTTTTCTTTCTTCCAAGGTGGGATCTACGAGAACTTGGGCGTCTAGACTTACTAAACCATGAAGACAGAGGAATCGGGAGGGATTTTGAACGGATAATCGCCAAAGAATGTAACAAAGGTTTTCAGAATCACACTCCGCAGCGCCCTAGACGCAGAGTATCAAAAACCACCATCGATCCTGTTACTGGCAAAGGAAAAGTGACGTGGATAATCAACCCAGCTAAAGTTGTCACTAGAGTTAAGCTTCCAGAAGAAATCCCTGTCGCTCTCAAGGATTTCAAGAAATGGTTTTACGATAGCAAAACCGGTGAAGCTGTGATCAGGTCGAATGAAAATGTAGATATTCGCATTATGGATCCGATGGATGTGTTTAAGTTCGGGCTCTCAGATCTAACCATGTTGAACGCTAGCCGTATTAATGTTGGAGCAGGCAATGCTAACCTGGAAGAGGCAGCGTTATTTCAACAAGCGGTAGAACGCGCCTGGAGATTGAAGAGAGAAATGCTTGATGTGGTAGACAAAATGGAGAAAAGAAAGGAAAAGGAACAAAAGAAGAAAGAATCGAGGAAGAAAAAGAAGCACGAGCAAACGAAGGAAGGAAGTTCTGTTTCAACAACTGATCCAAGCATCACAACCTCACAAACAACACCAACACCTCCGGCCTCATCCACATATGAGGCCACTAAGGAGGACCAACCATCGTGTGAAGCTAATGTCACTCAAGAAACTCCAGAAGCACCGACAGAGACCGTGACACCACCAGAAACAATAGTTATTGAAGAAAATCCAACCGAGCCCGAAAAGCAAGCTACTGAGAATCCAGCGGTTACTACCGAAGAATGAGAAGACAAGTAAGCAACGATCTAGGGGGGATATTGTTAGAGCTTATGAGATCGTTGATACTTGTGCTGGATTAGTTTAAATAGTAGTTTGTAGGTATTTTGAATGTTTAGGGGCTTATTTTGTAATTGTCTAGAAGTTGTAATCCTGACTTGGTGTAGTTAAGATTCCAGCAAATTTATAAATTTGCTGGCAAGTCAGGAGTTCACTATAAATACCCCAAGCATTGTAACCTAGCCAAGCTTTTGGCTCCTTGATGAATATTAGTGTTGTTACTTTCTCTTGTTGATCTTGTGCTCAAATCTGATATCCAAGGTTGTTTATTGCTATATCTTATTGTTTGGATTCAATACAACACTTGTTGTATTCATTAATCCATTAGCTTCACCTTCATCTTTGATTCTTCTTGACTTTTCATATCTCAAACACCTAATCAATAGGTGTTATGGGCTAAAACAACCAACCACTGTGATCCGGATACGTTTTGGGATCTACAACCAATCACCTTTTGCCACATGTGCAACTGCAAACAAAATTCTTGAAGCATATGTGCAGTCCCTGTCTTCTGCCCCTCTGTTCAGTCCCTGTCCCTATCTTCTTCCTCTTCACCGAGCACCACTACCACCCTCACGAAGCACCACCACCCTGCAACCAACCACCACCCTCACCGAGCACCACCACCCTCCACCCACCACAACCACCACCGTAAACCACCACCACTCTCACCGAGCACCACCACCCTGCAACCAACCACTACTCTCACCGCGCACCACAACCACCACCGTAAACCACCACGGTCCACGGTCACGTACCAACCAACCAACCACCATCATCACCTACCAACAATCGCCACTCTCCGCCCACCACAAATGTGACACTTGTGCCTTCAAGGCTGACAAACAAATACCAAATCAATGAAATATTGTATTTCATATTTGGGATTTGTATAAATATGTGTATCATTTGCACATATCAATTCTTGTTCGATTTCGGGCTCTAAATCGCTTTCTGGAAGGTTATACGCGCACTAATGCGTAAATATAACCAGTTTAATGCAACAAACACTCCGGAATAGTGACATAGGCTTAACATACCTTAAATAACCTTTACATAACTTAGAAATAAGTTTTGGAAGGTTTGGTGTGCCGAAATCAAGTTTATTCGCTTACAGGGACTAAATTCCACAAACTGCGAAAGTATGCCGATTTGTACTGTAACGAACATTCCGGAACATGACCATAAGTTAAACATACCCTAAATATCCTTTACATAGCTTAGAAATAGGCTTTGAGGGGTTCGGTGTGCTAAAATAAACTTTATGCTCATTCAGGGACTAAAAGCGTCAAAAAGTGTATAAGTTTGCATTTTCGCGCATAACTTACATTCTGAATACATCCGGACATCCAAAAATTTATGTAAGCTATAAAATATTTTGTTTTAGTGTTTGGAATGAGAAAAATCCATTCGTCGCGCAATTTGGATCGTTTTTCGCGTTCATGCGCATTTCGTCGTAATTTAGCGAATAACGCATTCGTACGACCAAATGAACCGACATCCGGCATATTTTTGAGCATGTTTCATGTCCCTCATACTTAGGCATCATTGTAGAGCCTTAAAATGGTTTAATGGGCCTTAAACGTATCGAAAAAAAGGCCTTAAACACATGCAGGGACTAAAACTGCAATTTTTGAAACTTGGTGTGCAGACCTGAGGCCCAGGCGGCCCGCGTAAGCTCCCATTAAACCTTACGCGGCCCGTGTGAAAACATCAGATGTGCAGAAACTAGTTTCCAGCTGTTTACAGCCTGTTCCAACTTGATCCAGCACTTACAAATGGTTTTTATACAAACTATGGGCTATTTTCATGTGCCCATGGTATTCTAAAACTATGGGTACATGTGTACGGCTCATATTTAAGCTCGGGAATCGAGGAACGATCCTAACGGTCCTAAGAAATCTATAAATACCCAACCCCTTTGCACTTGAAACCTACATTTGATCAGATTTTTCCCTAAGTTGAAGGATAAAACCTTCATACTGGGAATTATTAGATCAAACTTCCATTCTTGGACCCTTTGTAAGTCCTCTTTCATTCTTTTATGCGTTTTTAGCTTAAAAGTTTGACTTTCTGCATTCACCAGTTTATGGTCAATGCGAAGTTCGTTTGAACTTCATAACGTGAGCGTAATAACGATGGTTATAGTCCCTAGTGACTATACCTACTGATTACCACGTTATCTAGGCTTAGTGACGAGTCGTAGTTTCGGCCAAAATGCGTATTCTTGCGTATTTTGTAACCAAACTACTTTTAGGTGTCAAAACCATTTGTTTTGATACCAAACCTGTTTTCAAACCTCGTTAAACATATTTTAACATGTTTAGCTCGTCACTTTTAGATTTGTGCTTATGTAGGGTGTAAGGTAAGCGATCTAAACAATCGCTTATACTTTCGAACCCGACCCGTTTGGTCGATCATTATGATCCGACCAAACACATTAGGTGACCATAGTTGTATAGGGAATAACCTTCCGAGGTTATACCTTATGATCACTTCGTTTAAGTAGTCGTATGATAAGTAGTTATATGCCTTAGGAAAATTACCAAAATACCCTTTTTGCGCCAAAATTCATTTTAAACCTATGTAACTTAATTTTTGACATCTAAACTAATTTAGCAACAATATTAGACATGTTAAGGCATATTTTACTTGTCATAGGACTAGTTAGGCGGTCCGAACGCGTTTTACGCGAACGACGCATTAAAGTAGCGTAAGCCACCTAAACGAGTCGTAATGGGTCGTAAGCACTTAGGTTAGGTTTCATTTTAGTATGTAGGCTTTGTTAAACCACATCATATGAGTTCCAATACTCATTTGGTTTACGAAACCTCATACTATCTGATCTCCCAATTTAGGTCCGATTATTTACATAGTTATCTATATTAGGTGCCGTTTGATTTCCGTGATCCCTCTGGCCTTGCTTGGTTGTTGTTCAAGACTTCTAAGCACCCCCAAGTGAGTACATAGTCCCCTCTTTTACTGTTTTTCAAACATTTTGGGGTGAAACACATGTGCCTACTTGTTACTTTCGTGCTTTTCATGTTTTCATATCATATACTTGCTATGTTCATTAGTACACTTATAGTACATGATTTCATTATGTTTTGCTATGTATGTTTACTTAGCATGCTAGCACATTGTTTTACATTACATCTTCTTTTGCTATGTGTGTTTACTGAGCATGCTAGCACATTGTTTTACATTACTTTTTCTGCTATGTATGTTTACTGAGCATGCTAGCACATTGATTTACATGACTTTTCTGCATTGTATGTTAACTTAGCATACTTAGTACATTGTTTTACATTGCATCTCTGTTGCATATGTTCTCGTAACATATGGACACATTGTTTTACATCTCTACCTTGTATGTTTACTTAGCATACTAGGTACATTATTTTTCATAAAACATGCTTACATTTGGTATAACATTTGGTTTGTTTAGCGAGACTAATACATTCATTAACACGGATCATGTCGCTCGGTAGTAGGTAGTGGTACCATAGGACTTGACATCTCCCGTTCCTAAAATCCTAGGTTTGTTTGGGTGGAAGGAATGACCGAATCCGAAAACATTTTTGATAACCTTTACTCTAAGGTTATCTTACTGTCTCAAGGCTTGGATGTAGACGTTTTACAATACCGCATAGATGTTTGTATCAGTAAAGCATGCATTATTTTACAAAGCATAACTTTTGATTTATTCAAATACTTTGTTTTGTACATTTTTACATTTGGTTTAAGCAATCACATTTTACTTACCATACATAACATTTCTTTACACATTACATGATTTACATTTGATGGTTTTCACATAAACATTTGACATTTGACTATACATAAACATTTACATTGGTGGTTTGTTTGGGTAAGTGATTTGAGTAACGAGACGTGTGTAATATGATACAAGTATGGTGGATACGCTGCTGGTACTTCCTATATATAAGTGCTTGTATGATATTACATGTCGTAGCGTTATTTAAATCATTTCTATTTAGACATATTACATTTGACATAAACAACTTATTTTCACAAGATATTGTTTTACAAAAATAGTTTATTTTATTTAACTCATTTTACTTGGTTATTTAATTAACCACACACCTTTCTTTTATATAATCTGTTTCCTATTGAATTTTCATATGATTTATAAAAGAAAACACTAAAACAGATTCATGACTAAATTTTATTAAACATTTCTTTAAACTCAAGTCATGAATCCTATTTTCACAAAACCTATGTATCTTACAGACATTTTTATGCTGACGTACCTATTTTCACATGTGTTTCAGGATATGATGCATAGGATTGATCAAGATACACTTAGGTGGACTTGGGCCTTAGTGACGTTAAAAGATGCAAGACTAGTTAATCATGTTATACTTCTTTGTTGTTAAGACATTGTAACTCTTTTAATCAATAAAACAAAATTTCAAATTTCCATGTGTTATGAAACAATGATTCTGTTACAACACTCCCCGACGTTTCCGCCACGATTTGTTGTTTTACGTGGTCAGGGTGTGACAACAACCACCACCCACCACAAAAACTGTCACTAACCACAACCCCCACAAAGATTTTGTTATGGGGTTTTGTTGCGGAAGTGAAGAAGAAGATGTGCAGAGCATCATTAAAGAAGAAAGAAGATGTGCAGACAAAATTCTTGAAGTATATGTGCAGATCGAAGTTCAAGTCTTTATGCTGGCAAATGTGGTGTAGCTCCCCTGTATCATGTTTTGATTGATTTGTTGTTCTGTTTATTACCTTCCAAAAAAATGTATATAAACGAGATAGAGAGAGAAAAAGGAACAATTGGTGATGACAGAGAGGGAGACTGAGGGGGACAGCTGGTGATGACAGCAGCACACGTGGCAAAAGGTGATTGGTCGTGAGGAAAGTTCCTAACTTTTAATTTGCGCCGCGTGGGAATTTGTGAAAGCCCATTTTATTGGGTGTCAACTGGCTATTTTTTAAACTTTGACCAAGACTTGGCTATTCTCGTGATTAGCCCAAAAAAGGCCCAAAACACTTACTTTAGTGTCAAGTCAATTAGACCAATCTAGAGATGATGTCTATGCTAAAAATCAATGAGTAAATTGCCAAAATCGTCTCTGGGGTTTAGGCATGTTTATCATTTTCATCAAAAACAACTTTTTTGTGTCATATATTCGTTCATTTTTTGGATGTTTTTCCATTTTCATCCAAACGTCCGACTTTTTTTTGCCAAAATCGTCCCTGAGATTTGAGATTTTTTGTCATTTTTATCTAAATGTTTAATAGAAAAAATAAAGCAAATTAGATGTTTTGATGAAAAAGGCAAAAAATCCTAAAAGTGAAGGACTATATTGTAAAAAAAAAGTTGTTGGATGAAAATGTCAAACTTGCCCAAACCTCAGGGACGATTTTGGTAATTTACTCAAAATCAATTTATTAAACTCATTTCCCAATCTTTATCATGAGCATTTTTTACCAACTGAATCGATACCGATCAAATAAAATCGATACCGGTATTGATATTTGTTTTTAGGGTTTCGATTTCAGTACTAGTCGGTTTCGGTATTTTTACACTATTTGTACCCTACTGCTATAATCAATATGATTTTACTTATTATTTATAGTAGTGTTTTTCAATACGAACCGGTACAATACCGATCTCATCTTCCTTGAGAGGAAGTCCAGGGGCGGATCTAGGGGTATTCTGGGATACCTCTCAACTTTCTTGACCAACTAGCTTTTCTTCACCGGAGATCTGACGTCTGATGGTTTTCTTGGTACGTGAGCTCTTAAATTGCAGGTAAAGTAGGCAAAATGAAAAGAGAAAGTTGAATAAAATGTGGATATGAAAACGTTTCAACTGAAGATAGAGGTGTACAAAAAAACCGGTGTTAGAACCGAAACCAGAAAAAAAAAACCTAAACCGGTTTTTTAAATAACCGGTTTCAAACCAAACCGAACCATCGGTTTTGTATGTAGGTTAATATGTTTGATCTTTCTAACCGGTTTAAAAACCAAATTCGGTAAAAAAAACCGGTTAACCGGATAAAAAACCGGTTTTTTGGCCAAAACTGGTTTTTAACCGAATGGAGTAGCCCAGTTTGGGTTTCAACCATGTAAAACCGGTTTTTTTAACCGAACCGATTATTAAAATAACCGGGTTTTTTTTGAAAAAAAAAGGTTTAAAAACCGGACCAGTTATTCCAAAAAAAAACGATTTGTACACCTTAACCGAAGACGAAGGACTTAGGCTGCTAAGCATAGTGAAGAGAATTGGAGAAGAAGTGGGTTCGTGTCACTTTTCTTAGCATAAAGAATATTTTAAGACTCATTTTATTCTCACATTCTTTTTCATTCTATCTCTCTTTTTAGGTATTTCCACACCTTTTTTTTTACTATATCTCTCTCTCTATATATATATACTAGCTTATATCCCGTGTGACACACGGGTTTTAAAAAGTTAAATTTAAAACACTAAAAACTTATTTGTATACAATATTGAAATAATATTTAAACTGTGTATAATAATATTTAAATGAAGACAGGAGATTGGAACATTTTAACTACACTTACACCATGTGCTCCAATAGAAGGAAATACACCAGCTTTAGGAATAGGTCCGGCAAGGGAACTGTTGGTAGGGGGAGGACCCCAACCCCCATTGTTAGAATTACAAGTATGATCGATAAACAGAGTTTTAATATCAGGATTGGGACGTGGATTCTTGCAAAGCTGATGATGCCAATTGAGACTGAAAAATAAGATCATGTTAAATGAGATCCCATTACACATTGTAAATTTAGATAATAAAAAATGCAAAGTTCGGCTGAAGACCTCTAATTTATCAATGTCCTCTGTCGCGAGCTTTAAAAACTAGAAAAGCAAGCTTCCCTCTAAACAATGGATTTGCTTCTATAAGTTTTTTCAGCTCAACTAACATTATGCTTTGAGCTGATTTTGTATCCTCGTAGTTTGAAAGTTGCTCATTCTGCCTAATCACGCGTAAGGAGAATAATAAGGTCAACCTTGCAACAAACTATGATAAGTACATATAGTGAGATTTGAGACTGAAAAATAAGATCATGTTAGATGAGATCCCATTACACATTGTAAATTTAGATAATAAAAAATGCAAAGTTGGGCTGAAGACCTCTAATTTATCAATGTCCTCTGTCGCGAGCTTTAAAAACTGGAAAAGCAAGCTTCCCTCTAAACAATGGATTTGCTTCTATAAGTTTTTTCAGCTCAACTAACATAATGCTTTGAGCTGATTTTGTATCCCCGTAGTTTGAAAGTTGCTCATTCTGCCTAATCACGCGTAAGGAGAATAATAAGGTCAACCTTGCAACAAACTATGATAAGTACATATAGTGAGATGGTCATAAAAGTACCTAAAATTGTCAAGTGTTAGTAGCTGGGTGATTTCCTTGAAGAGCTCTTCATTAAAGGTGGAAAAAACCTTCAAATCCTTACAAAGAATTTCAACAGCTTTTGCTCGGTCATTCCTGAGATTAACAGCTCAAATATTAATAAGACAGACTTTATGTAGAAAATTAACTTGTAAAGGACGTGAGATTTAAATGTAATATTTGACTTGCCTATCAAGGGCTTCCAGGTACTTTTGTTTCCTAATTTCAAAGAATATCTTCATCGAGTACTGATTATTTTCAACCTTTGTGAAACCACATAGATATCGTTCCACTTCATCGAGTACTTTTTTGACAACCCACATTAAGAAACTCAAAAAAACTATATGAAAAATCTTTTAAGTTTTACCTCTACAAGTTTGTAGAATTTGTAGATGACTTCGACATATTCGCCTTGCGCCAGTTCATTATCAACGTCTCCGGCATCAATATCAACAATGTTTTTCGGTTTATAGTTCAGTTGAGTGTAGAAGTAAGTGAAGACTGAGGCTTCTTGTTTCGCGATCGCGATGATTCGGGCCTCTCTTTCTCGTCGACAACCCACATCAAGAAAACAATAAATTAATCCAAATTTGTGACTTTTTTTAACAACCCACATCAAGATACTTAATACAACATTAAGAAATTCAAGAAAACTGTAAATTAACCCAAATTTCATGACTTTTTTAACAACCCACATCAATTCAAGAAAACTGTAAATTTAACCCAATTTTGTGATTTTTTTTTTGGCAACCCACATCAAGAAACTTAATAAAATAGTAAACTTAACACAAATTCAATAAAAAAGGTAAATCAACCCATATTTTTTACTACCCACATCAAGAAATTCAAGAAAAGTGCAATTTTAACCCAATTTTGTGACTTTTTTTGACAATCCACGTTAAGAAACTCAAGAAAACTATATAAACAATCTTTTAAGTTTTACCTCCACAAGTTTGTAGAGTTTGTAGATGTCTTCGACATATTCGATTTGCACCAGATCATTATTGACGTCTCCAGCATCAAAAGTAGAAATAAAATCACTGTATGCGGATTCCCTTGAAGTCTGTCTTGACTTCCATTGATTAGGCGGTTTTGCATAGCTAATGAAAGGGGAAAACAAACTCAAAAAACATTTTATCATATTAAATGTGGTTCTTAACTCTAAACATGTATGACAAATATATAAAAACATCATGTGAGCCCTGCTTTGTTTCAGGAGCAACTTCCAAGATGACCTGCATTAAGAAAACAAAAAATGGAAAGATTAATTTAATAGTTTCAACTCAATATCTT
This sequence comes from Helianthus annuus, assembly GCF_002127325.2. NCBI lineage: Eukaryota > Viridiplantae > Streptophyta > Magnoliopsida > Asterales > Asteraceae > Helianthus > Helianthus annuus. The sequence continues at coordinate 72,830,921 of NC_035445.2, forward strand.
TTTTAGCAGTTTTAAGAAGACTTAAAATTATCTGCACCTTTAGTATCCACTTCCATTTGATCAAGAAGACTTAAAATCTATATGCATTCAATAAAACAACAAACATAGTCGATTATATACATATTCAATTCAATAATCAAACTGTAAGGGTCAAAGATATTTAAAATCAAAGTTTAACAAAAAAACCCACAAACACAATTGATTAAATTGTTAAAGGTAAATTAGGGTTTATTGGCAAATAAATCAAAGATATCAAGCAAATCATCAAAGAAAAACAGAAAACACCAAACATAATTTATTAAATCGGTTGGCAATTATTAATTAGGGTTTCAAATCGAATAGATCTATGACGTATAAAGCAGGGTTTTGGAAAATGAACGACATACATGAATCCTACGATTTCCCAATAGACTTCCCGACTAAGTTCATCAAAAACACCAAAATTATCATCCTTTGTAATGAGATTAATAGATCTGAGATGAAAGAAATCTTACATGAAGAACAGGATCGAGAGGTGGTTTGCAACATATATGTGAAACACAAGCTTGCAATGATTTTACCCCAAATAAATCAAAGTCAATCAACAGAAATCGAACATCCAAATCGCTATTAGATTGCGATGAAGGTGAAGAGTAGAAAAAAAAAGTAGATCTTTGATGTAGGAGAAGCATCTTACAATCGATTGTGAACAAAAGAGAGAGAGGCAAGATAAGATAGAGAAATGGCAGAAATTTTGGGGAAGTGATTAGGGTTGGGAAGAATACATGGAAAAAAAACCGGTTTAAGAGAGTGGATAGCGTGGATAATCTAAATGATGAACACGTTAGCAAATTAAAGGAGGGGATGACATGTGTCTAAATGAATGTAGAGGGAACAAGTGTCCCAACATTTGTTCTTTTATTATATATAAAGATAAAGATAAAGATATCTATGTGTATATAGCAAGAGATAGAGGAGAGAGGTATAGAAATATGAACATCCTATTTTAAATAAAAAAAAAATATTTTATCTCACTTTTCTAAAAAGTTTTAAACGTGTATGGTGGGTTTGTGTCCAATAATAATTTATATTTTATTTGTATTTCTTTTAACAGTTTTATGTTTAAAACCTTTTACTTTACTTAACTGCTTTAAAAAAATGGGTTTTTATTTTTATTGTTTTTTTTTAGTTTTAAGTTTATTAACTAATGATTTTGTTTATCTTTTATGGATTAGTAACAAATTTATATATATCAATGTGCAAATGGTATAAATAATTAGAATTACTTTTACGTTATAATTTTGAACCCGTTCAGATTGTTGTAGAGTAATAAATTTTACACTAGATTGTATGAAAGTATGATAAAAAAAATATAATTTTAGGTAGGTCTCTGAATTTGTCTATCCGACACTCGAAAAAAAAGAGTTAAATATCATTTTAGTCCCTGTGGTTTGGGCCATTTTGTCAGTTTAATCCAAATGTTTCATTTTTCGTCTTTGAGTTTAAAAAAGTTTTATCGTTGTCATTTTAGTCAACTGGGTTAATTTCATCCAATTTTTCTGTTAACGAGAAGGACAATTCGATCATTTTATATGGCCGAATTGCCCTTCTAGTTAACATAATTACATATAAAATGACCGAATTGTCCTTCTCGTTAACAGAAAAACTGGATAAGTTAACCCAGTGGGCTAAAATGGCAACAGTGAAACCTTTTTAGACCTACAAAAGAAAAATGAAACTTTTAGACTAAACTGACAAAGTGATCCAAACTAGTGGGACTAAAGTGACATTTAATTAAAAAAAAATACCATAAAAAATATCTTTTTAGACCGGGGATTGGTCCGTTGGTACGGCGGGAGTCAAAGTAATCATGCAAAGGTTCATTACTTCATTTGCTAACCGCCCAGGGACATAACAGTAATTTCACATGGGTTATACCATAGATATTCGCAGGCGAGAAGAGGGAATATGTGGTAACAGATTTTTCTTGCAAAAATGTATTAACCAAAACTTCCACAACTCAATCACTCACAAATTCCAACAAATCATCTCAAATTCATCAAAATCTTCAACAAATTCATCAACATCGATCAAACGCTCGAAAAATCACATCAATCAATGGCTGAATTCACCGCAATCCAACGCCTGATGCCGATCTTCACTATCGACGAAATGCCGCTAGGTTTTGATCCAAAATACGTCATCGGAGCCGCCGTATACGGCGGCGGAAGTTGCAGAGGACTGAGAACAGCAGATAAACGGAAGATCACGAAGTTAAGCAGTTATAACCGTAATCGTACGGCTCGGAGTATGAAAGTTTTCGCGTCGATGTCTGGAAGTAAGTCGAAGAACATGAGAGGTAAGGATGTTGATGCAGTTGTTGATCAGGAAGCGATTTATGATGATCTGTTGGGAGATCCGGATTATGAGAATGATGATCTGTCGTGTTTTAGAGGTTTAGTGTTGGACATCTCGTATAGGTTTGTTTTTTGAGATTTTATATTAAGTTATATGAAGATATAAGTAGTTTAATTTGAAATTGATGAGGTGTTACTGCAGATTTGTTGTTAGTTAACTCTTTATATATGTTTTGATGCATTGCTGTTGCTTAATGATGAGGTGTTATGCAGACTCGTTATTAGTTAACTGTTCATATATGTTTTGATGCCTTAGAGTTGCTTAATTATCGTCTGTCTATCGATGTTGATGTCTGTAACTTTTTAGCACTTTAGCATGTATCTTATATTCTTATGTGCTGTTTGAGTTGATGTTGCGCTTTGTTAGCTGTATTTGTTAGAATTACTTTTGATCTGAATTGTGATGGATATTATTGATGGCTGTAAATTGATCTAATTGTGATTATCGTGTTAGGCCTATAAATGTTGTCTGCTGGAAACGTGCGATTTGTTTGGAGTTCATGGAAAAGGTTAGACATGTGTATACTTGTAACGATTTTGAATTAAGAAATCAGTTGATTTTAAGTCTTAATGCAGTTTAGAATGTGGTTGTACATTCTCCAGTTGAGACTTTTGATCTGCAGTTCCTGGATTTTAATTTTCTAGAGTCTTTGGATGTATGATATGCAGGCTGATGTTCTTGAATACTACGATCAAACTGTGAACTCTGTTAATGGATCATTCTATATACCTGCGGTTTTAAGGGTAATCTGTTGCTAACTACCATATTATCAGTTTCTGAATCCTTCTGGTAGATACATTAATCTATCTGAACCGTAATGCTTTATTTGTCTGTTCTGCCAGGTTCCACATTTGCTTCAAGTTGTAAAGAGGAGAAAAATCATCAGTACGCTTAGTCGAAAGAATATACTGGCCCGTGACAAGTTTTCTTGCCAGTAAGTACTCTGCAAAGTTATAGATGTTGAAATCTTTATTAAATTTAGCTATAATACCTGATTGTTGCTGAGAGATGTGAAAGTATGAGATTGGATTATCCATGTTGATATAGTTTGACTACTATGACTTGAGTCTCGAGCATAATTACATATATCTCCTCGCTGTTCCAGCAGTATGAGTAATGGTGAAAAGGATAAACATTGATTGTTTATATATAGGTTTACAGCTAAAAGTAGATATTATGTTTAAAATGTTTCAATTTCAATTTGTAGTATGACACATTGACGCGATGACATGTTATTTCTTATATCTACAGGTATTGTTCTTCAACCACAAACTTAACTATTGACCATGTTTTACCTATATCACGTGGTGGCGAATGGGAATGGGAAAATCTGGTACGACAAAAGATTTGTCACATTTGCACCCTATATACTATTTACTATAATAAATCAAAGTTATCGTATTATGTAGATGTTTTTATCAAGAGTAAATTGCCAAAATCGTCCCTGAGGTTTGGGCATATTTGCATGTTTCATCCAAAACTATTTTTTTGTGCATTGCAGTCCTTGAGGTTGGTTTTTTTATTGCGACTTTCGTCCCTTGAAAAATGGCTCAGGGATGAAAATGGCAAGATTTCAAACTTTTTGGATGAACATGGCACCTCAGGGACGAAAGTCGCAAAAGTGGCCAAACCTTAGGGATGAAAATGGCATTTACTCTTTTATCAATTAGCATCAGAAACAAATGTATTTCAACTTTGGTTTGATATGAAGAGAGCAATATTGAAATAATAGGTTGGAGTAATACTTCCACAAATAAACAAGTAGAAATCATGGGTACAAAGTATAACCATAGCGGTCAAAGTCGCAAGGCACAAAGGTGAAAAAAAAGCGCACATCGAGACAACAAGTCTCAATAATAGGAAAAATGAACAATATATAATAGGCATGGAAAATAAAAAAATAATTTCTATTACCTTAAAGATTAAAAAAAACCTGTGCTTCGCCGTCCTTGCCTTGCGTCTACTATGGTCATAATACTTGTGCACTTTTGACTACTATGGATGTAACACATTTATATTGTGTTTATGTTAATTTTCTTTCTTTAAAATAGTTTTTTTTTTAAGCAAGTGCTACTCTGATTATTTATCAGGTTGCTGCTTGTTTAAGTTGCAACTCAAAGAAAGGTCAAAAAACTCCGGAGGAAGCAAACATGAAGCTGCATAAGGTCCCAAAGGTATTCTTAAGTTTCCTTAATCAGAATTTGTATGTCGACAGGGCTCAGTTTCTAAACTCATCTAACTTTCAAACACCACATCTTAAACTAATAAAAGTACCAAACTTCCACTGAACAAAAACTTAACATACACTACTCTGATTTTTATGCAATGAAGTGTTTACTAACTATATGGCGGCGTTGCAGGCTCCGAAAGACTATGATATAATTGCCATACCCTTAACAAACACTGCGATAAAGATGCTACAAATGAGAAAGGGGACCCCAGAAGAGTGGCTTCAGTATTTGGGAGGGCCATCTCCTTGATTAAAACTTGTACATGTTCATTGATTCGACCCGGACATAAGTTTATATATATGATCTAATGGCCGAGGTAAGTGCCTAAATGTATATAGAATTATATAATTTAAGTTAGTATTATATGTATGTTCATGTAGGATATGATTCTACATTTATGAACATATATGTATAAACTCAAACCCACTTGTTAATAAACTGATATATATAGGCTCCTTTTACTCTTGATATATGATAATACTTGAAAACAAAGTTATTTTTTTGAGGGGCTACGATTTGACATACATACGTGCAAATGGTGTGGGACTAGATTAGAGGGGGTGTGGGTATGGTCTGCCGTATAGGTGTAAACAAGCCTAGAGACTCGAGAGCTACTCGGGATCGGCTCGGTTAAAATCTCGAACAAGTCAAGCTTTAACAAACCCGAGCCTGAAATACAGCTCATTTAGTTATCCAGCCCGAGCTCAAGCATGAAATACAAAGCTTGTTTAGATTCGCGAACCTAGACGAGCCCAAACAAAATTTTAGTTTTTTATATATATATATATATATATATATATATATATATATATATATATATATATATTATGATGATAATGATGATTATAACCCAATCCTAAAAGGCCCAAGTCGATTTCAACTTAGGCCCATATGATTTAAACTAATACCATTGGTGAGCCGAGCTCGAGCCGAGCTTTGGCTTGTTTAAGCAATATTAAAGCAAGCTCGAGCTTTTGGTTTTACTCACAAGGCGAACTCGAGCTCAAATAAGTAGACTCGAACCGAGCCGAGTTCGAGCTTGATCTTCATAAAAACATGACGAGCCGAACTCGAGCCTAGTCGGGATCAGGCTCGGCCCGGCTCGTTTACACCCCTTAATACATTACTTTACTTGGAATTTTTTTTGGAGGATAATGAATGTGTTAATGGCTCATCTTTGAGTGATGTAGACGGTCTTACGGTACAAATAAAATTAAAGATGTAGAAATTAGTACGGTTATGTTATTTGGATATGACATCATAATCTAGAAGATATGAATTGAGGTTGATTCAATGGCGTTTGGGATTTGCTTGTTTACAACTTATTTTATAAGATGGAAAATATAATCCATCATATTTATTAGATACAATAAGAATAATTTGTTTGAAATAAACTTTTCTATAACTACTTATTGAAAAGAATTTGTCTCAAGTGGAAAACGAGCCTAACATTTTTCTTAATTTAGTCACTAGTAAATGTTTATCTTCTTTTAAAACATGTGTTTAATTAAGCAATCCCTGTTGCTACATGGATCCGTCACGGTAGAGATCAGGATCATCATAGTAGCTTAGGAGATGAACCAGCCACACTTTGTCTTCTCCGTCTCGTGGTAAAACCATGAAGAACTTGTGACAATGGGTCAGAGAGTGGGCCTTTGGACCACTCTCCGACATCCAATGCAGTATTGATTATTGAGTTTCTCATTGATACGTGTATGCATTCGTAAGTGAATCACGGGGAATACGAGTATATCATGTATGTATTATTGAAGGAGAGCTCCCTCATCTTGATGAAGTGCCCTTATGGGGAATAGATGGGCTACGGTTTTCATGGGTTATTGTGTGTTAGACGTAAACATGTTGGACTAGGCCCATTCAGCGTATGCTCTAAGCCTCTAAGAGTCTATGGCTAAGAACATGTGTTTAATTAATCAATGCTGAATACGTGTGTAAACAAGCTGAGCTCATTTAATTTATTGCACTCGATGAATTGTTTGAAGTTGTATTTTTAAGCTTGAGCTCGGGTCGTGGGTAGTATTTTGTTTACATACATTTATAATGATTTGTATTTGTATTTAAAATTGAAATTTTTATATTAACATATTATATGTTATTTATTTATTTATTTATTTTTCATAATTTACATATAACTATTATATATATCTTAAAACAGGTCGGTGACTATCACATCACAGCCACCACCTTTGTTTATATATAACAATGTTTGCGTAAACAAATAATCAAATTGACATTGTACTTCAGTGGTTTGTGTAACACTTGATAAAGTAGAGGTCAAGAGTTTGATCTTTGGCACACTTCTTTATTACTGAAACTAATTATTAACACATAATTTCAAATTTATGTATATATTATAAAAATAAAGGTTGGTTCCTACACTTTCGAATTTGACCCACATACCTCTAACTTGACACCACAGTGTGACACATTATTATACTTCTTTTTATCTATGCCTAACCACGTTAATGTCTAAATTAATTTTAAGACTCTACAACGCAACGAACGAGGCATACTCTTTTTTATCTATGTCTAATAACGTTAATGTCACAAACGTGTAATGTAATGTCATGTGTAGGCGCCACACATTAATGTCATCATTGTAGCCGCAATGCTTATCTAGGTTAGACTGAGTTAGATCGGATACGTCAAAACACGCGTTTTTATATGGTTAACGCATCACATAACGTGTCGCAATCTATAAATAGCTAGGACGTTACCGCCGCAACGCGTGACTATGGCAACAATCTAGTTATTATTTGTAAATATACATTAAATGAAAACCCATATGAATAAAAGGTTCCTTCAAGTCCGTTCAAGCTCGCGAGACTAGTCAAACTCAATATGTAAAGCTTGGAATCAAGCTCGTTAATTAAATGAGCTTCAGTATAAAACCGTTCTCGTTTAAACTCGGCTCAATCCAATTTTTAGCGACCCGGTTTCAAATAACTCACGAACGACTCAACTTATTTAGACACATCTTGAAATCCTCTAGTTGATGATATGTGCTTTTTAAAATAGGAAAAAATGTTTATTCAAAACAGACACAACTATAAACACCATAAAAAGGTATACTTATTATATCCAATCAAAATAATGAGATTGGATTTTTCTTAAAGTTGTTGGTGCAATTAAATGAGCATGTGTCATTTCATGTCAACAGGCCATAGCCCATATGTATACCACATCAAACTTTGGTATTTTTACACTTTAAATACATAAGGCTAAACGGTATGGCGTCGTCGCCATCACCGTCCTCCCTCGGCGACGCCACATCACCACCATCCTCCCATGCCGCCGCCCCTCCGTCCCTCTCCGTCCCGTCGTCGCCGTCCGAGTTTAGCCGTTTGAGACGGACCAAAGATGTGGGCCTCCCCCTCGGCGACGCCGTCCTCCCACGCCGCCCCGTCGGTCTTGCTCCGGCGACGTGCTCTTCTCCGGCACCATACCGAGTAGCCTAAGGTACAAGCTATTACAGCATGATTATTCTTTCTGGTGCTACAAACAAGATTGGCCTACACATCATATGAGATCTGACATCAAGAACAGGAATTTAATTGTGAATTCAATGTTCATTTGTTTTTTTTTTTTTTTTTCTTTTTTAGTTATCCTTTAATAGTTCTTAAATTTTCAATGTCACGTCAAAAAAGAAAAAAAAAAAAAAAGAAAAAAACGATTTCACATTACTAGCACGTAGACATAAACTTAGTCACTTTTTTTCAACTTTGGTATGTAATGGCTTAATAAGTTTTGAACATCCACCATCTATTAAAAAAATAATAATTAAATAAATTTTAAAAAATAAAAAGATAAAAAAGGTCATGTGTTGTATGAAAACCTCCACCCCCATCACGCCCCTATTGAGGCGGTGTACGACCAGTGGCGGATCTTGCCCGTTGAACGTACCAGGGCCGAAAGACACGGGCACTAAAAAAACCCGGGCAAGCCCGGGCCAAACATAATATATATAAAAAATTCCGATCGAATGTGTGGGTGAGGTAATGTCGTTTCATTGGTGGGTGGATTTTGTGTTGGTTAATGTTTATTTTATTTTATTTTTTTATAAAAACGCTACTTGTCACGCCCTGTTCCACTCATTTTTTTGCACCATGCCATTTTTTTAACGCGTGCTGACGTGACACATGTCGTATAACGTACATTTTAACGCCCCTCCACACACACCCCGAATGGTCTAAGACTACATGGTATGGTGATGGACCATCCTTGGAGGATGGTCCGCCACGTAGGCGACACGTCACAATCCTCACTAAGATGGTCCATCCTCCAAAACTACAAGGCATGGTAGGATGATCCTAGTCATAGTTCTCACCATGTTTTTTTTATTTTTTTATTATTTTATTTTTTTTTAAATTTGACAAATATACTAATAAAATATTTTCATTAATATTAAACACACAATACATAAATGGCCGAGTTCAATTTTCGCCACTTCGAGGAAACCGAGTCGATATCTCTATACGGGCCTTGGTCCATCATGACGAGAAACTTGGCCAATACTTTGGACCAAAACCCGTCACCCGGTTGGTTATTACCTATAAAAAAACGAACAAATAAAATTAAATAAACAAAACAAACCTTAAAACATATAAAATAATAAAAAAAACTTACTGTTATGAATAAAAAATTAAAAACCTTAAACTAAACTTACTGTGAAGAATTAAAAAATTATTAAATTTGAAAACTTAAAAACTAAACTTAAAAAAACTTACTGTTATTAAAAAAAAATTAAAAACTAAACTTAAAAACTATTAAATTGAAACCAAAAAAAAACTATAACACTTAAAATGTAAACTTTATTCAAAATATAGAAATTTAATTTTTTTTTTTATATTAACGGTCATATTTTAAAGGGGGGGCCCACACTTTTTGCATCGTCGCCAACGTCCATTTTCGGACGGAGAAGACGGGGACGTATGGGGGCGGCACGGTGTGTGGACCGTCGCCGACCCGCGACGGGCCGGGGCCGACCCCCATACCGTATAGCCTAAGAGATGACCTTACTTCAACACCAATAATTATTGCTGAAAGCAACAGTTGAAGGTGCCAATGGAGGTACAACCTCATCTGCATGCTTTCAATTTAGTCTCTGTATTATTGCACAGGTATGGTCTACTCTAATCTGCATCAACACTTGTACATCCTGCTTTGTTAGTTGTTTGCATAGTAAAACTACAAAAATGGGGTAATTCATTCAAGTACAAAAAGAGGTTCTTTACGGGAAACTATGTACATCAGTACATATATAAAGTAAAAAAGCATTTTTACATCATAAAGTTGAATTGAACTAAGTTACAACTTTTAATGCATGATGTACAAAGAATCGTAACCCGATGTTATTCAAAACTGGTTATCTGATCATTGTTGTCGATAATTAGCTTATAGAATCTGATTCTAAAGTTTTTATGTGGGACACATGTGTGGACCTACATAGTGACATGGTAAAGAGTTACATCTTATATAGCAACTAGTATCAAGGACCTGCGCTTTGCGACGGGACCGTTAAACAAGCAAAATGTAAACGTAAAAATGGTGAATTATGCACATACGTTATAACGTGTTAACTCGCAAAAAAACTCTTGAATCTACACAGGAATACCCAAATGCTCGAAACAATCCTACTAGTCAGTATCAGTCGTTGGTTATCAACGTGTCATAATGACCAGTAGTTTTATGTCAAGCATTATAATTGAAATAAAAAAGTAAATTGTTCAATTGGACCAGTTTTGAGTTTGTCCTGGTCCGGATCATACGTTCTAGGGTTTTGAGTTGGTCCTAGTCCTGCTAGAGGAATGTACCAAATCGAACCATTTGGTTTCGTGCTAAAGACATGTGGTGAAGGATCAGCCAATGCACAACGTCACACTTTCTACCTTTTCCACCAATCAGAGCAGAGATGACGTCAGCACGCTCATACACATCTTGAGCATGGAATGCTCCCCACCAATAAGAGCATGGTAGGTGTCGTTAAAACCGTTAGAGCCATGGGGACCACCTCACCTGAAGGAAAACGACGTCTAACCAAATCTCCTATAAATAAAAGGAAGATTTACACCTCACAGGTACGGACTCTCTCTCTCTATCTCACACACACACATTTTTACTTTACAGAAATCCTAACTCACGAATAAGTATTAATTCTCACGCCTGAATGTCGATTAAGATTCAACGTTGCCGTCAAGGTACGACCCAAAGAGTTACACTTTGGGCAACGAACATTTAATGGTGTTTTAATCATTAATCACCGGATCACGAAATAATAAGCGTAATAAAAGAAACGGGTAATTATTTGGAATAATTACGTAGAGCCGGATTTGATAAGATATATTATAATTAATTTGTTAATTATAATAAAAAATTATATATAATATATATGTATTATATTATATATAATGTTAATGTTAATTATGAGTTAATTATGGAGGAGTTGTGTTTAGAATACAATTGGTTTAAAATAAAAGATATATATATCTTTTATATATTTACTCCCAAAAAATCTCAAGATTGAACTATCAGATTAATATGTATACGGAACTTTTTAGTTGAAAGAGTTTGCATGCTTTTAAAAGGTTTGTCATACTTTCATAGAAGTTGAAAACGATACATAGGATACGAACTTCAATTTTGGTGCTTTTCTTGTTCGTCGCAAATAGAGAAAGAGTAGCTTCTAATTGATCTTAACTCTTTAAGTTCGTGTTTCTTCAATTACGCAAAAAGGTAAGTAAAGTTTATGAACTTTATTTTTCTTTAATTTAAAGGTTTCGTTTGAAATCGTTTCAAACGAACAAATATGATTTCGTGGTCAACGATCATCTAGCGAGATCGTTCGTTGAACCAAGGTGTCTTTCTTGGATGTCACGATTCTTTAATTTTATTATAACCTATTTTGATTGTAATGAGATCGCTGGTGGAAACGGTTTAGAACCGAACCTCGTGTACATGTTTTCCGCTGCGTTCAGTTTGTTTGACAAATTGAGTAAAAATTATTTTCTAAAAGTTACACGAAAATTCCAACAGTGGTATCAGAGCCACCTTACAAATCAAAGTAGGTTATTTTATACATTTGTTTGTAGATCTATAAAATAGTTATAGGATTGCATGCTTAAAATCGAGTAGATTTGGCATAGGATCCTGTCACGTATAATAGTTATAGGCAAGTTTTATTAAGGCCAAACATGAACACTTGTCAAAGTTCTCTTTGACAAAATATTTGGCCTTAACCTATTTCGTTTAGCTTAATGATCGTACGATACAAATCCGGGTAAAGACTTACTTTTATAACACGCGTACTAATTAGTTTTTGGAGCTACGCGCGTTAAATAAATAAAAAAAATAAAAAAAAGAAAAACATAAATATTAAAATAATGATTTTTAATATACACCAAATTAAAATTTTAAATTGAAATTTTGTACGGAAATTTAAAATTTTGTTTTGACTTTTCCTTTTGAATATTTAAAGGAAATTTAAGTTTTCTTTATATTAAAGTTTATTTTATTAATTGGATTGGATCCAAGATTAAGTGGGAGGACAAAAGGGTTTGTGCTACACTTAATGGGCTCGGTTCATGTTCTTGGGCTCGAATGAACCGAACATAATTTGAACCCGGAATTGCATATTTATTTATTTTATTATGCGTTTTGCCATGAGATGTTTGTTACGTACATAAAATTAATAATTAATACACGATCATTAAAACGACAATTTTAATAAAAGGTTTATTAAGTATTGGATAGGTAATTAAAATAAACAGTTTATTTTAAAATACAAAATCAAAACAGGTTTTTCAAAAATTAAAAGTTAATTTGAAAACCATAATTAATAAAAGTTATTAATTAAAATAAATTTGCGACACGACCAATTTAGATTAAATAGGGTATTTAAAATTAATTGGTCGAGTGATTGAAAGGTGTTTCAAGTCGTCACAAATTAAAATGTAAAATTGACTTTTACAAAGGAATTGTATAGCCTATGTTCATGCCATAGGCCGTACAAGTATTTTAAAACGACCCGAACTGGTAATTTTAAAATATAACCCAAATTAAAATCGATATTCTACGCCACCCTAAATTAAGAACACCCGAACTGATCTATCCGAACCCCTGGTGCTAGTGTTTACCCTGCATCCAGGCCTACGGTTTTGGTTAGGGGTAGTTCCGCGATTTCCATGCTTACATGGGCCGGGCTACAGTTCTGATTTGAGGACAAATATCACTTTTGCGACACGAGAGCGAATGTTAGTGTTTACCCTGCATTCGTCTTTTACGGTTGTGAAAGTGGGTGTAGTTGGGGTTAACGTACCAATGCTTGACAACACTCGTCATGCGACCCCAAACCGAGAATTGTGTAGCTGACACAATTGGTGATCGTCACCTACCTTTCAATCTATGCCAGTGAAGAGTGCTAAGTCCATTCACTGAGTTATGGGGAGATGGGATCTCATCCTAATTCCTAAAATTTTGTAAATCTTGGGTCAAAATTGAATTAGGTTAATGCATGAAAATTACTAATAAAATTTTCTTCTAAATTCTACAGATGTCTACAAACAATTCTGATAACACCAAATTCTCGCTTAAGTCCATCCTTGAAAATGCTAAACTTGATAATTCTAACTTTATGGATTGGTATCGCAACCTGAAAATTGTTCTCAGGGCGGAGAAAAAGGCTTATGTCCTTGAAGGACAAATTCCCGAAGCACCTGCTTCTAATACGGGTGCAGCCCGTAGGACATGGGAAAAACATGTTGATGATTCCCAAGATGTGACATGTCTTATGCTTGCTATGATGATTCCAGAACTTCAGAAGAATCTGGAAAACTTGGGTGCATATGAGATGAGTGAGCAGCTGAAAAACATGTTTCAGCAGCAAGCTCGTCATGAGCGTTTTGAGGTGATGAGATCTCTCATTACATGTCGCATGCAGGAAGGTACTTCGGTCAGTGCTCATGTACTGAAAATGAAGTCTTTCGTTGATCAACTGGAGCGTCTGAACGCACCCCTTAGTAATGAGTTAGCTACGGATGTGATCCTTAACTCGCTACCCAATTCATATCATCAGTTCGTAATGAACTATAACATGAATGGGTGGGAAAGAACGATCCCAGAGTTGCATCAGATGCTAAAAACTGCTGAGACAAACATCCCAACTAAGGGCAATCCAGTGCTGGCGATCAGGGAAGGAAGAATTACCAAGAAGAAGCAATCCAAGGGAAAAGGCAAGGCGAGTAAGCAAGACAAGGGCAAAGGCAAAAAGGTTGCCACTCCGAAGGCAAAAGCCTCATAAAGATGCCAAGTGTTTTCACTGTGATGAGATCGGGCATTGGAAGAGGAATTGTCCCAAGTACCTGGCTGAGTTGAAGCTTAAGAAGCTGCAGATTGGAGAATCCTCAGGTATACATGTTATTGATCTATTTTCCTTTTCGAGCAAATCTTGGGTGTTTGACACCGGATGTGGTTTTCACATTTGTAATGATTTGCAGGGACTAAAAAGGATTAGGAAGCTGAAGCAGGGTGACTTAGAGCTGCACGTTGGGAACAGGCAGAATGTTGCTGTGAAGGCAGTTGGAGAATTTATTCTTGAATTACCTTCTGGATTGTTTATTACTTTAGACAATGTTTTTTATGTTCCTAGTTTGACTAAGAATATTATTTCTGTTTCTGCTTTAAGAGAACAAGGTTTTAATTATGCTTTTGATATTGTTAATGGTAGCATTTCTGCATTTTTAAATGGTGTGTTCTATTTTGAGGCTAAGCCTCACAATGGTGTCTATGAAATAGATACTTCTAACAATAGATCACATAATTTGGTATGCTCTCTTTCCTCTAAACGTGTTAAAACTAGCTTTAATCAAACATATCGTTGGCATTGTCGTCTTGGCCATATTAACATCAATCGCATGAGGAAGCTTCAGACCGCAGGGATTCTAGAATCCACGGGTCAAGAGACTTATGATTTATGCGAATGTTGTCTAAGTGGCAAGATGACTAAGGCCCCTTTTACCGGAACTAGTGAAAGGGCCAAAGACCTGTTAGGACTCATACATACTGATGTATGTGGTCCATTCAGGACTATGTCAAGGAACGGGGAAAGATACTTCGTTACATTTACTGATGATTATAGTAGATATGGATATGTTTATCTTATGAAGTTTAAACATGAAACCTTTGAAAAGTTCAAAGAATTCCAAAATGAAGTACAAAATCAACTAGGGAAAACGATTAAGGCACTTCGATCCGATCGAGGTGGTGAATACATTAATCAAGAGTTTGATGAACATCTCAAGAAGTGTGGGATTATATCCCAACTAACTCCACCTGGAACACCACAACTTAATGGTGTGTCTGAGAGGAGAAATCGAACCTTATTAGATATGGTTCGATCAATGATGTGTCGTACAAACTTACCACACTCCTTTTGGAGTTATGCTCTTGAAACCGCTACACGTCTTGTTAATATTGCTCCTACTAAAAAGGTAGAAAAGACACCATATGAGATGTGGCATGGTAAACCACCTAAAGTCTCATACCTTCGCATATGGGGATGTAACGCTTATGTTACCAGTGAGTCTTCGGACAAACTTGATCCTCGCGGTGAAAAAGTTGTTTTCATTGGATATGCATACCCGGTTGGTTATTATTTCTATAATCCTACTGAAAATAGAGTTTTCACTAAGCGTCGAGGAACATTCCTGGAGGATGAGCTTATGGCGCGAGGAATTGGAGATAATCTTGTGGATCTTGAGGAAATTCGAGAACCACAAATTAATCAACCAATAGTCGAATCTGCCTCTCAACAAAATATTGTTGGACCTGAACCTGATAGGATTCAGGAATCTGATGTAACACTAGGCGTACGCAGAAGTACGAGGGATCGTCATGAACCTAATCGGTATTCACCTGATAGGTACGTCTTGATAATTGATCAAGAAGAGCCCTCAACCTACAAAGCTGCGATTTCAGGTAACGAATCTGAAAAATGGCTCGAAGCCATGGGCATCGAGATGCAATCCATGTATGACAACCAAGTCTGGGATTTGGTTGAACTTCCTCCCGAATGTCGGACTGTAGGAAGTAAATGGGTTTTCAAGTTGAAAACAGACATGGATGGAAATGTGCAAACCTATAAGGCTCGGTTGGTTGCTAAAGGATTTACTCAGACTCAAGGAGTTGATTATGAGGAAACCTTCTCGCCAGTAGCCATGCTTAAGTCTATTAGGATTCTACTTGCCATAGCCGCGTATTATGACTATGAGATATGGCAAATGGATGTCAAAACCGCGTTCCTAAATGGACACCTTACAGAAGATGTCTATATGGAGCAGCCTGAAGGTTTTGTAGATCCTAAGAATCCTAAGAAAGTTTGCAAGTTGAATAAATCCATTTATGGATTGAAACAAGCATCTCGAAGCTGGAATCTTCGTTTTGATCAGAAAATCAAACAATTTGGTTTTATCAAAAATGAAGATGAGCCGTGTGTTTACAAGAAGGCAAGTGGGAGTTCTATTACTTTTCTAATCCTATATGTAGATGACATACTTCTCATTGGAAACAATATCTCGATGCTGCAGGACGTTAAGTCCTGGCTTGGTAAATGTTTCTCAATGAAGGATCTTGGAGAAGCTGCTTATATTCTAGGAATAAAGATTTATAGAGATAGATCTAAGCGGCTACTTGGACTTAGTCAAAGTACATATATTGATAAGGTCATTCGACGTTTTTCAATGCAAGATTCCAAGAAGGGTCTCTTGCCAATGGCAAGTGGAACCGTACTGAATAGTCATCAGTGTCCCAAATTGGACAAAGATAAAGAGGATATGAAAAAGGTTCCATATGCCTCTGCTATCGGTTCCATCATGTATGCCATGTTATGTACTAGACCGGACGTATCGTTTGCTCTGAGCTTGACTAGCAGATATCAACAAAATCCTGGTAAAAGTCACTGGATTGCTGTGAAAAATATCCTAAAGTACTTAAAAAGAACTAAGGATATGTTTCTGATATTTGGCGGTTTGGAAGAAGAGCTGAAAGTAAAATGTTACACTGACGCAAGCTTCCAAACGGATCGTGACGATTCACGATCTCAGACAGGCTTTGTTTTTACTTTAAATGGTGGTGCTATAACTTGGAAGAGTTCTAAGCAAAGCGTGGTGGCCCAATCGACCACTGAATCAGAATATATAGCGGCTTCAGAAGCTGCTAAGGAGGCTGTTTGGATAAAAAAGTTCATTGCTGATCTCGAAGTTATACCAAGCATACAGAAGCCTATCGAGATATTTTGCGACAATACAGGTGCAATTGCTCAGGCAAAGGAACCAAGGTCGCATCACAGCACGAAGCATATTCTCAGAAAATTCCACTACATACGGGAAGTTTTGGAAAGAGGAGACATCGTAGTAGAGAAAATTGATACTGGTCAGAATCTAGTAGACCCGTTTACTAAGCCTATACCTCAAGTGAGACACGAGAAGCATGCTGATTGTATAGGTCTTAGATATGACAGACAGTGGGTCTGATTTTGTAATTTAGTAATTTGGTGCATTTTGAACTGTAAACAGTATTTTATGTTTATTTGAATTTAATGGTTGAATGTCTTTTAAACTATTATATTTGTGTTCAAATATTAGTACGTTAAGTATCTATGAATATTGTATTCTAAAATGTCCGTAGTCTATCAGATTCGTGAGAACCAATCTGGTAAAAGACTATTGTGAATTAGATGGTTGATCCATATCATGGATACTCAAAGTGTTGAGAACCATATTCACTGATACGATTAGTTGAATCATATTGGGCGTAACTCGTTTCAAAATGATCTTCATGGATCTTAGTCACAAGACATTTTGAATAGGTATGATCATTGTATCCTTAGACCTGCGGTACATACTAGAACTAACTTAAATGAATGGTTGCTCTTTGATTCTATCTAACGCTGTACGTAACTGGCAGTAATAAGGATAGTTTTGGGAATGATCTGAAGTTTAGTGGGAGTTGTTTGTAGCCAAAGGGATCTGTGCTTCTATACTTAGGAGAGGAACACTCTGGCGCCTTTCGTTGGTTTGAACTGGTGTTAAACGCGTGGCCACGCCCGAACTAGTAATAGTTTGATAAACCACTTACAAATCAGGAACGAAATTAGAAATGGTTGAATAATATATGAGAATGAATTCGATCCATGTCTCATGTTCAACAAGTGTTCAATACAGAGGGATAAATGAGTCGATTACCAAGGCTATAGTATTTGCATAACCAAAGGTTTGATTAGTGCAAAGAATTAGTTGACATAAATTTGTCATACCTTGCCGGGGGCAATATGATGCAGCTAGGCACCCACTATTGTCTACATTGAAACTTAATCGGCCAATCGACCAAGTGGGAGATTGTTGGATATAATGTTCAATTGTCGATTAAGATTCAACGTTGCCGTCAAGGTACGACCCAAAGAGTTACACTTTGGGCAACGAACATTTAATGGTGTTTTAATCATTAATCACCGGATCACGAAATAATAAGCGTAATAAAAGAAACGGGTAATTATTTGGAATAATTACGTAGAGCCGGATTTGATAAGATATATTATAATTAATTTGTTAATTATAATAAAAAATTATATATAATATATATGTATTATATTATATATAATGTTAATGTTAATTATGAGATAATTATGGAGGAGTTGTGTTTAGAATACAATTGGTTTAAAATAAAAGATATATATATCTTTTATATATTTACTCCCAAAAAATCTCAAGATTGAACTATCAGATTAATATGTATACGGAACTTTTTAGTTGAAAGAGTTTGCATGCTTTTAAAAGGTTTGTCATACTTTCATAGAAGTTGAAAACGATACATAGGATACGAACTTCAATTTTGGTGCTTTTCTTGTTCGTCGCAAATAGAGAAAGAGTAGCTTCTAATTGATCTTAACTCTTTAAGTTCGTGTTTCTTCAATTACGCAAAAAGGTAAGTAAAGTTTATGAACTTTATTTTTCTTTAATTTAAAGGTTTCGTTTGAAATCGTTTCAAACGAACAAATATGATTTCGTGGTCAACGATCATCTAGCGAGATCGTTAGTTGAACCAAGGTGTCTTTCTTGGATGTCACGATTCTTTAATTTTATTATAACCTATTTTGATTGTAATGAGATCGCTGGTGGAAACGGTTTAGAACCGAACCTCGTGTACATGTTTTCCGCTGCGTTCAGTTTGTTTGACAAATTGAGTAAAAATTATTTTCTAAAAGTTACACGAAAATTCCAACAGTTACAGAGATGAATCTCATCCTGTGGCGATCCTAACGGTGTTATTGTTTTGTAGGTTACGTTGGTGAACGAGTTTTGGATCTGTCTTAGAAGTATTTTGCTGGTGGAACTGATCTAAGTCACCCCTGGCTAAGATTTAATTCTTTATATGTCAAGCATTATATTATAATTTAAATAAAAAGTAAAATGTTCAATTGGACAGGTTTTGAGTTGGTCCTGTTTCGGATCATACGTTCATGGGTTTTTTTTTTTTTTTTGAATCAATATACCAAAATTTGGGCAAGCTCACATTCAAAGCATTTAAACGAGGAATCAATGAAAAAACAGGATGGCGACGTATGTTTCGAAATAAAAGCAACAAATCAAAAAGAAATATTGTGTGACAGAACACAAAACTAAAATTGTCGGTCGCATTTACCTTCAAAATGAAATAGTTAATGTTCACTTTTAGATAACCCTTTTGCAATGTAATTATATTATTAGAAACAGTGGCGGATCTAGGATTCGCGCCAAGCGGTAACGTTTTATAAATAAGCGGTAACGAAATCGAAAAAAGGTCAAATTTTTCCAAAATTTACACTAATTTTACACTACCGCCAGAACGCCAAGCCGTAGCGGACGCCACCCCTTAATATATAGTACATCCGCCCCTGATTAGAAACCCATTATATTTAACGGGCTTAAAAGGTCATGTTTGTGGGGTTATTAGATAATGAATGTTTGATCAATGATGAGCTTATTAGATAAGCAAAACATCACATGCCTATGCCAATGCGCTGCTCTTTGGCCTAAAAGCAGCATATAGGTTCCGTTGAAAGACAAAGACTGACGGGTATCAGTCACCGGTCGTTGATCTGGTACCTATGCACTGCTCTTAGGCCAAAGAGCAACACATGGGATGTGAAAACAAACTAAAGAGGTGTGGGAATAGACCGACACTTTTTTTATTAAAAAAAACACTAACATATCTTACGTTTGGTTCCTTTTATCAAGGCTAAAAATAGTAGTTCTATGATAAGGTACGACTTTTAAGACGCAATTTACAGATCATCTATTGTTATTCATATGGATTTAGAATAAAGATGGCTCCTTTTCACCTTTTTCTACTTTTAAATAATCATAATCGTTTGAATTTGAATATTTTCCGAAACCAAGAAACTGGTAACTTTCAGTTTTTGCAGTAATTGTTTTGGGGAGGTGGTTAAAACTTAAATGCAGGATTTTTTTTACGGGTTGCCCCAAACATATGTCTATCTCCTATTGACTTTACTAATTGTACCATCATTACTCCTTCTAATGAATCAATCAAGTTCTCAACGGTGCTCAAAACGTTGGAGCAGAGATGAGCACGGTACCCGTTCGGTACTGAAAAACAGGGAAAGTGGGTACCGATACCGGTATCAAATACACCGGTTCGGTACCAGTATTTACCGGTGTTTTACCCGTAAATACCGGTACCAAAAAACAGGGAAAGTGGGTACCGGTAGCGAATATACCCGGTACGGTTCGATACCGATGCCAAATGCTCATCCCTTTGTTGGAGACTTAATTGCTTAAATTAAAAAGGTAAGGGTTCAACGTGCAACCATATTAGGTACTCAAATTGTAGCTTACTCCATAATTACTATATTTTTACAATTTAACTTGCCCAGGGGAGGGGGGTGCATTAAGCATATAAGAGGTACGTTTAGCCTCACACGTTAGTAATATGAGTGTGATGAAAATGAATTATTTAATATAGAAGTATGTCGTCAAAGGGCGAGTAGCCTAGTGGTATTAAAGTGTATGAAAATATGTAACTCTCTGTGAGGTTGAGGGTCCAAGTCATGTAGTGGACAAATGTGTAGATTTAGAAGAATAATTAGAGACTTTAAAACTCAATAAAAATTATTGTTTCTGTGTGAAAAAGATTTAAAAATAAACGCCTAGTTAATAAAAAATAAAAGAACAAGAAAACTCTTTTTTTTAAGTTAGGAAAAGAAACTTTCCTTTATCAGAAGTGAAACCATTAACAAAATTCTTTAAAAGATATTTCAAACATTTGATACGAAAATGATAAAAACTAAAATAAAAGAAAACCTATGAAAATAAAAATATCCAACAAAACCTTCAGTTATGTCCAAAACTAAAAACTGCTATCGATTATGCATTCGGTTTGATTAATTCGCTTAAGCTATATTGGTTAAGGGGTTGTTTGTTTACCTCTTAATGAGCCTCTTAATGGTTCAGACATCTTACTGATTCAGCACTTAATGGTTCAGACTGTTTGTTTCGTGAGCACATGTCTGAATGGTTCAGACATTTGTCTCTGAATGGTTAAGTTTTATACAGAGTCTGAAGGGTTAAGACCTCTAATCTTAATTGGTCAGACATTTTGTCTCTAAAGGGTTAATCATTATATTGGCTCTTAATAATTCAGACCTCTTACTGATTCAGCACTTAATGGTTCAGACCTCTTACTGGTTCAGCACTTAACTATTCAAAAGTTGCCAAACAACCCCTAACTCAAATTCGGCCCAGATGAGTGCCTTTATGATTTTGGGGTTTTAAAATGATGCATTTAAGATGAAATATTTTGAATTCCCATCTCTTTTTCTTTTAAAAAGTTATTTGTTATATATTTATAGTACGTATAAAAATATTGTAAAAAAGGAGGAACTATTTCATGTATTTGTTGCCTGTGGGCGAGTAGTAGGAGACTTAGGTTTTTCAATAGAGACTGAAGTTCAATTTCCATTTGTGTCCTATTGGGTGGATATTGGGCAATGATGGTGACAAACCCACCGAGGGGGGTTCGATCCTAAGCCGCACCTCGGTTTTCATCCGATTGTTACTTCAGTAAGGCTTCTCGTGTGGAGGCAGTACGGTTTCCGAGGAACACCATAACCAAGTCTGACCAACCCCGTGCGGGCACGGTTAAGACAACGTAGTCTGGACAGATCTTGGCTAGGGCCGCCGTTTAGATGGTGTGACATTGAGTCACACAAAAAGAAAGTCACCGTTCAAAAGTTGCTTTCTTTGTATATAACAAAAAATGTTTTAGAGCGTACAAACATATTCGGTTTTAACTATCATTTTTTACAAAAATAAATAAATAAATTCCCCCTTATCTATTTTTATGTTTGTGAGGAACTTTATGATATATCTTATATCTAAACACATTTTTAGATTTCACGTATAGGGAAAAGATCAAATAGGAAGTTAATTTTCGCTAGGAAGGATAGGAAGCCATAGGATTATGACATGTGGCAAATTTTAAAATAAAGAGAAAGGGTATTTTAGTCAATCTCATCATTTCTTCTTACTTCTTCTCCCCAGTTACTTCAAAACCCACCATTTTCAAAACCCACCATCTCCATCCTTTTCTTCACTTACTATCTCAATAGTCACTACATTATAGTGTGATTTTCGTCATCAATCAATGATTCGACCACCCGATCAACGTGTTCTTCAGCTTTTTTTCGAAGAAAACCCAGTTTAATTTCATTCAAAATCTCGTTTTTTTCTGATGATTTTGAAGATAATCACTTGATTGTTCGATTCAATCGCTGATAAGTGTTTCTATCATTCAAATTTCGTCAATTGATGAAGAAACCGGCTTCGATCCATGTAAGAAATTCTTTAATTTCATTTTCACGATCTGGGTTTTTATTTAGTCATTGCGTTTTACGATCTTGGCGGGGGTCCGGGGGCGGCAGCCCCTGGTAGCGGGGTCCAAGGGGCAGAGCCCCTGGTTGGGGTTGAGCTGCTAAATTGCTGTACTAAAAACGCATCAGAAAAATTAATTTTCCAGAAATTGACTCATTTCGAAGACAGTAATTCGTAGACAATTCAGACAGTTCACAGACAATTCAAAAACAGTTCATGATGTATTTTGCAATACATCAAACACAAAAACTTGATGTGTGCTAAACAGACTTGATGTGCGTGAAGTGTGTTATATTTTAGATATATATTTAATCCCTTTTTACACTTTTAGCCAAGTTTTAAATTTATAAAACACGATATTTACTAACACTAAACACACATATGGGCAAGTGCACCCATCGTGGACGTAGTATAGTGTTGGTAAGATACCGAGATCGTCCAAGGACACAAGAGCTTTTATTACCGGTTTATCCTCAACGTCTAACCAAATCAAAAAGTTAGAAAAGATTTTTAAACTAAAAAAATAAAAACTAACTAAATGCCGAAAAATAAAATAAACTAAAAAAAACAGATAGACAAGATGAATCACTTGGATCCGACTCGTGTATTAGTATAACCTTTGATTATTTTCGCACTTTTGCACTTGTTTAAGAGATTATCTTAGCTATTGTAGTAGGCCCCTCTTTTGAAGGCGACGTTACCCTCAACCCAGTAGTTTGAGTCAGCAAGGATACAATCCTAAAGGGTCGGATTATTGAAAGATAATGAATTAAGTTATTAATGCAAATTATGGTAGGCCTCGCTTTTGGCGGTGACGTTACCCTCGACTAAGTAGTCTGAGTCAGCAGGGATACAGTCCTAAATAGCCGGGTTATAGTATTAATAGTAGTTAACTTATGAGGGGGTCAAAGAGTTTGGATCCCCGCCATCCAATACCTATGGGCATTGAAGGAGATCCTACTAAATTTGACCCAGGTCCCTTGCAGGACCTCTAAACGCTGAACAAGGGCAAGACCCTTACCAAACCGTTCCCTTAACCCCCGACCAGGTAGCCAACATACCTCCATATAGACCGTGGAGATATGAATGGTGAAAATCTTTTATTTTGTATAGACAGTAAAATAATGCCAAAACACCACGGACAAACGATAAGGAAAGATCACCTTCAACATAAGCAACTAGTTATTAAAGTCATTAATACAAAACCAAATAAAAAGTGCAAAAGATTGAAAATAAAAAGTATTATACTAAACACTTGTCTTCACCAAGTGATGTAAGAAACTTAGGCAAACATAGCCTTGATTGTCAAGAACTCTTACGATCAATCTTGGATCCCGAGACGAGTCACACATTCTATGATGGACAATGGATGATGGTGGTGGATGATGGTGTTATTGTGGTGGTGGGT
Organism: Helianthus annuus; assembly: GCF_002127325.2. NCBI lineage: Eukaryota > Viridiplantae > Streptophyta > Magnoliopsida > Asterales > Asteraceae > Helianthus > Helianthus annuus. The sequence continues at coordinate 72,854,896 of NC_035445.2, forward strand.
GGTGGATGAAGTGTGAGAGAGGTGGTGTGCCAAGGGATGAGTTGCAATGAAGCCAAGCACACCTATTAATAGGCTGAACAGAAGGCTGGGCACGGCCCCGTGTCCGCTGGACACGGCCCCGTGCCTGTCTGACACTCTCTCTCTTCATTAATTGTAATTCGCAATTACAATTAATGCGCCTGCTGTACTTTCGCCACGCCCCCGTGTTCACTGGGCACGGCCCCGTGGTGGGCAATAGAAACTTCTACTGGTTTGTCTTTTCTTCTGCTTCTTGGGCACGACCCCGTACCGGCTGAGCACGGGGCGTGTTCAGTCTTCTGCCTTCTCTATTTTGCTTGGGAGGATGCTGTTGAGGGGTCGGGCAATCCACTTATGTTCCTTTTCTTGTATTTATGTTAGATTTAGCTATCTTTTTACTTCTTTTGTGAATTTGAGCTCATTTAATCCTGAAAATACAAAAGGAAGACAAAAAACACTTTTTTTCCAACATTAGTACTTAAAAAGGGTTAGTTTTATGCCTCATTTGATGTAATTTATATGTTGCATTTTATACACATCAAATACCCCCACACTTGAATTTTTGCTTGTCCTCAAGCAAAACTCTTTAATACGTGGCTTACACTCCCAAAGAGAAGGTTTTGGCTTGTCATAGAGTGTCGGGAATCCAAGATCTTTTTTGGTTTTATTTTTATTTATTTACAATTCTATTCGTTATGATTTATTTAGAACGTTTCATAGGATAAATTACTTATTTGGGCATAGCATGCCTTTTTAAAATTCCATTTATATACAAGTTCACATACCTCACGGGAGAAATCACTCACACTCGGCCGGAGGTGTATTTTTAGTGAATCACTCGAGAGCGGCGTGGAACTTATCCCTACTATAGGCTTGCCAAGCAATCAATCCTCCTCCTTTTTAACTTGTTACCTTTGTAAAATATCAAGAGGACTTTTTTGGGTAAAGGCTTGGGCTAAAGGTGGGTAGTTGGGTTAGTGGTTAGTAGAAAAGGGCGAAAAGCGTAAAAAGCGTCGGTTTTCGTAAAATATTTTGTTTTAGTGACTTTTTATTTTTCTTATTATATATATATATATATATATATATATATATATATATATATATATGATGTGTGTAAAATGCAACATATAAATCACATCAATTAAGGCAAAAAACTAACCCTTTTTAAGTACTAATGTTGGAAAAAGAGTGTTTTTGTCTTCCTTTTGTATTTTCAGGATGAAATGAGTTCAAATGCACAAAAGAAGCAAAAAGACAACTAATTCTAGCATAAATACAAGAAAAGGAATAAAAGTAGACTGCCCGGACCCTCAACGGCATCCTCCAAAGCAAAGAAGAGAAAACAGAAGCCTGAACACGCCCCGTGCTCAGCCAGCACGGGGCCGTGCCCAAGAAGCAGCATAAAAGACAAACTAGTAGAAGCTTCTATTGCCCACCACGGGGCCGTGTCCAGTGAGCACGGGGGCGTGGTGAAAGTACAGCAGGCGCATTAATTGTAATTGCGAATTACAATTAATGAGGAGAGAGAGTGTCAGACGGGCACGGGGGCGTGTCCAGCGGACACGGGGCCGTGCCCAGCCTTCTGTTCAGCCTATAAATGGGAGTGCTTGGTTTCATTCCATCTCATCCCTTGGCACACCACCTCTCTCACACTTCATCCACCACCCACCACCACCATAACACCATCATCCACCACCATCATCCATTGTCCATCGTAGAGTGTGTGAGTCGTCTCGGGATCCAAGATTGATAGTAAGAGTTCTTGACAATCAAGGCCATGTTTGCCTAAGTCTCTTACATCACTTGGTGAAGACAAGTGTTTAGTATAATACTTTTTATTTTTAATCTTTTGCACTTTTTATTTGGTTTTGTATTAATGACTTTAATAACTAGTTGCTTATGTTGAAGGTGATCTTTCCTTATCGTTTGTCCGTGGTGTCTTGGCATTATTTTACTGTCTATATAAAATAAAAGATTTTCACCATTCATATCTCCACGGTCTATATGGAGGTATGTTGGCTACCTGGTCGGGGGTTAAGGGAACGGTTTGGTAAGGGTCTTGCCTTGTTCAGCGTTTAGAGGTCCTGCTTGGGACCTAGGTCAAATTTAGTAGGATCTCCTTCAATGCCCATAGGTATTGGATGGCGGGGATCCAAACTCTTTGACCCCCTCATAAGTTAACTACTATTAATTCTATAACCCGGCTATTTAGGGCTGTATCCCTGCTGACTCAGACTACTTAGTCGAGGGTAACGTCACCGCCAAAAGCGGGGCCTACCATAATTTGCATTAATAACTTAATTCATTATCTTTCAATAATCCGACCCTTTAGGATTGTATCCTTGCTGACTCAAACTACTGGGTTGAGGGTAACGTCGCCTTCAAAAGAGGGGCCTACTACAATAACTAAGATAATCTCTTAAACAAGTGCAAAAGTGCGAAAATAATCAAAGGTTATACTAATACACGAGTCGGATCCAAGTGATTCATCTTGTCTATCTGTTTTTTTTAGTTTATTTTATTTTTCGGCATTTAGTTAGTTTTTATTTTTTTAGTTTAAAAATCTTTTCTAACTTTTTGATTTGGTTAGACGTTGATGATAAACCGGTACTAAAAGCTCTTGTGTCCTTGGACGACCTCGGTATCTTACCAACACTATACTACGTCCACGATGGGTGCACTTGCCCATATGTGTGTTTAGTGTTAGTGAATATCGTGTTTTTATAAATTTAAAACTTGGCTAAAGGTGTAAAAAAGGCTTAAATATATATATAAATTATATATACACCAACACACATCAAGTTTTTGGCGCCGCTGCTGGGGACACAAGTATTTTAAGATAGTTAAGAATCAACGGCCTAATCATATTTTTACTTTTCTTTTTAATTTTTAGGATTTTCTTAGTTTTTTTCAGCTTCTGCAGAGCTCAGCACGGGCCGTGCCCGCTGAACACGCCCCCGTGCTCAATCATTGGAACTGGCAATCCTGTTTTAAGTCAGACAGTAAGCTGAACACGGGGCCGTGTCCACTCAACACGCCCCCGTGCCCAAGATTCTCTTACTGAAAACAGAACCGTTAGATCCCGGCGGTTGGTAATTTCTGACACAACCATGAGTGATAGTAATTCTTTTTACTTTCGGCACTCTTATGGTATGTGGTGTCAATTATGTGGAGGCGAACATGAAGAATTAAAATGTTATTTTCTAAATTATAGGCCCCACTATATAGACCCACCGATTCCTTATAGCCTTAAGAGGGGCGAAAGTAAAAATAAGCACTATCTCTCCCTCGAATGCGCCCAGCCAGATATTCTAGGGGAAATGCTCCTTGACGAGTTATTTCAACTAGAAGAACTAATTCTAAATTGGTCAAAGGAACTTAGGAAGGATTTTATTGATCCGCCCCAAGACGATGACCATGAGGAAATGTTGGAACCGCATTCCGACAACCTCGTTGCTCCCGAAAATACCTTCATACCTAGAAAAGACTTGGACGATAGTCGTCCCTGTGCCGATTGTGCCGTGAAGGACTCTCCATCGACTTCGTTCGATGCATACATAGACCTGAGCGATTCGGCATACACCTTCTTTAACGAGAGCCCGGGAAAGGGTTGGACTTGTCCACCTAAAATGAAAATAGGAATTACCCTCACCGATAACCTCTTGCGTTCTCGCCTTAGTATAGGACAATTAAGGTATCTTAGGCACTTTGGGGTTGTTCCAACAAATCAAGAACCACCCGATATAAATAAAATCCTTAGGAGCAACAAAACTCCATAAAAACAGCCTCCCGACACGGGGCCGTGTCCGGTCAACACGACCCCGTGCTCACCCAGAAGATTCTCTGCTGATTTTGTCAGAATACGGACAAAATGTGTCAGGATTTTCTCTGCACACGGGGCCGTGCCCAGCGGACACGGGGCCGTGTCAAGCGTGCTGTCGTTTTCTTTAAATGCAGCCTAATTCCTGCTCATTTTTGACCACTTCACTAGACAGAGATTCCTGGGATCTTCACATATACCATCCTAGGTAAGTGCTAAAAGAAGGTTCCCAAGGACCATCTTGTCCCTTCCACTTTTGTTCATTTCCCCTTCTTTCAAAATTTTTCAAACATCTCCTCCATGGAAGCTTGGAAACCCCATGATTCCAACCTTCTATGTAAAGTTTGTAAGATTATTTGCTACGGATTCTTGTTTAAAGTTGATTTTATAAATTTGTTTTAAATTATCTAAGCTTAAACCACAGTTAAAAGATGTGAAAATAATTTAAAACCCAAGAATCCTTAGCCAAAAATCCTGCAGACAACTGAACACGGGGCCGTGCTCAGTGAACACGGGGTCGTGTTCGAGGTGCTGTTTTGCAAAAATTTAGTTATCTTCGGTTTCTTTCACAGAAAATGGTCAGCAGAACTAGCGGATCATCTTCAAGAAATAACCGAAATGGAAGAATGTCGTCCACAGCAGAAGACTCCCTAGTAAACTACGTTTACGCCTTAAGGGAAGCCATAGACGAGATGACGGGAGTAGAAGAAGCGCTAGTGGACCGTATTAATCATCTGACGGTGGGATTGGAAGGCTGTCTTCGAGAAGTGAACCTCCTGCACCAGAGGTTAAACCTTCTCGCCTCCCCGCCTTTGGTTCCCGTAATAACCCAAAGAGCGTGGAATGTAGTACCCGAGGTCATCATTCCGGCCGAATGGTATGCCATACACCAAGGGCCTCAGCCAAGGGTGGTACAAGGAGTCCCGGTGAATGTTCCTCCTCAAGCCACTGAAGAGAATGAAGCTGCTTTCTTCCTTCCAAGGGAGATAGAAGAGTGGCTTTGAACAATAACCGAGGAGCCATCGGCTAAAGGTCTTACTACATCGGGAAGCTATTCCCGAAATTTTCTTAAATAAGTAGAACCCTTTATGATAACCTCATGTATCCCCTAGTTATTTAGTTAAAAACTATATGTAACTCTCTATGTTTGCAATGATATGATGGTTTCTAAGGTTTGATGGTTATTGATGAATAAAACACACTCATGGTGGTAATGGATGAAAAGGGGAACGAGAAAAATGGCCCCATGCACAAAGAACAGAGCAACCCGACACAAATCTCCATCACAGAAGGCTCAACACGGGCCGTGCCCAACCAACATGGCCCCGTGCTGAGCCACCTGCAGAAAAACGCCCAGTTCAGGTAACTGGACACGGGCCGTGTTCACCGAACACACCCCCGTGTCCAGGCTTCTGTTTCATTTCTTTAATTTCGGTTACTGGCACCTGACCACGGGGCCGTGCCCGGTCACCACGGGGCCGTGTCCAGACTGCCAGTAACATAAATCTTTGCTTTTTAACACCACACCACACATCCAATCAACCTAAAAATTTATTTTTGGGACACATTGAGGACAATGTGTAATTTAAGTGTGGGGGGGGGGGGAAGCTAACACTTTGAAATTTTGCAAGTCCTAACAACAAGCCTTACACAAAACTCTATTGGAACCGCTAAACACCCCAAATTTTTTTTTTCAAAAATTTTCATTTTTTTTTCCTACTTGTCTAAAGTTTAAGTTGGGAATCACAAGATTAATAAGGTTATATTTTTATAAAATTTACAACCGAAAGCGTCGTGATAACAAGAACCAACATAAGAAAATTATGAAACGGCATAACAAGTCTAGTTAAAATTTAATTATATATACTTGATCACATTAAAAATCCATTCCCACAAAAGTGAGTTTTGAGCCTTTATTGAGCATACAAATTTACATCTTTAGACTAAATGCTCATTTTTCGTTTCTTGTGTGAATAGCCGCTTGGTTCTTACAACTCTAGAACTTGCCACGACGATTCATTCCCGGTCCTTACCAACTTAAACCTAAGTAAGTAAATGATGGAGACATTAGGACTAACCATTTTTCTTTCTACACCATTATTTTTCATTTTTTTTACCACCTACCCAAAATCCCCCTAGTTAACCCCTTTGAGCCTAAACCTTTCGTTTCTTTACCCTAAACCTTTTTTACCCACCAAAAACCCTTTTTATTTTTCACCCTTTATTTTATTAACAAGCTCGGTTTTTCGCAAGCTCGTTCTTTTATGTGACTAAAAAAAAAAACAAATATATGATGATGAAGTTAAAAACAAACAAAGCTATACAAACAAAAGCTTGTTTGGAGAAATACTTCAAAATAAAAAGTCACTAAAAAAAAATAAATTTGTGTTACGAAAACCGACGCTTTTTACGCTTTTCGCCCTTTTTACTAACCACTAACCCAACCACCCACCTTTAGCCCAAGCCTAACCCTTCACCCAAAAAAGTCCTCTTGATATTTACAAAGGTAAAAAGTTAAAAAGGAGGAGGATTGATTGCTTGGCAAGCCTATGGAAGGTGTAAGCTCCATGCCGCTCTCGAGTGATTCACTAAAAATACACCTTCGGTCGAGTGTTGAGTGATTTCTCCCGTGAGGTATGTGAACTTGTATATAAATAAAATTTTAAAAAGGTATGTTATGCCCAATAAATAATTTATCCTATGAAACGTTCTAAATAAATCATAACGAATAGGATTGTAAATAAATAAAAAAAATAAAACCCAAAAAGATCTTGGATTCCCGACACTCTATGACAAGCCAAAAACTTTCTCTTCTACCTATTCCATTTGGGAGTGTAAGCCACATTTAAAGAGTTTTGCTTGAGGACAAGCAAAAGTTCAAGTGTGGGGGTATTTGATGTGTGTAAAATGCAACATATAAATCACATCAATTAAGGCATAAAACTAACCCTTTTTAAGTACTAATGTTGGAAAAAGAGTGTTTTTGTCTTCCTTTTGTATTTTCAGGATGAAATGAGTTCAAATGCACAAAAGAAGCAAAAAGACAACTAATTCTAGCATAAATACAAGAAAAGGAATAAAAGTAGACTGCCCGGACCCTGAACGGCATCCTCCAAAGCAAAGAAGAGAAAACAGAAGCCTGAACACGCCCCGTGCTCAGCCAGTACGGGGCCGTGCCCAAGAAGCAGCATAAAAGACAAACTAGTAGAAGCTTCTATTGCCCACCACGGGGCCGTGTCCAGTGAGCACGGGGGCGTGGTGAAAGTACAGCAGGCACATTAATTGTAATTGCGAATTACAATTAATGAGGAGAGAGAGTGTCAGACGGGCACGGGGGCGTGTCCAGCGGACACGGGGTTTCATTCCATCTCATCCCTTGGCACACCACCTCTCTCACACTTCATCCACCACCCACCACCACCATAACACCATCATCCATTGTCCATCGTAGAGTGTGTGAGTCGTCTCGGGATCCAAGATTGATAGTAAGAGTTCTTGACAATCAAGGCCATGTTTGCCTAACTCTCTTACATCACTTGGTGAAGACAAGTGTTTAGTATAATACTTTTTATTTTTAATCTTTTGCACTTTTTATTTGGTTTTGTATTAATGACTTTAATAACTAGTTGCTTATGTTGAAGGTGATCTTTCCTTATCGTTTGTCCGTGGTGTCTTGGCATTATTTTACTGTCTATATAAAATAAAAGATTTTCACCATTCATATCTCCACGGTCTATATGGAGGTATGTTGGCTACCTGGTCGGGGGTTAAGGGAACGGTTTGGTAAGGGTCTTACCCTTGTTCAGCGTTTAGAGGTCCTGCTTGGGACCTGGGTCAAATTTTGTAGGATCTCTTTCAATGCCCATAGGTATTGGATGGCGGGGATCCAAACTCTTTGACCCCCTCATAAGTTAACTACTATTAATTCTATAACCCGGCTATTTAGGACTGTATCCCTGCTGACTCAGACTACTTAGCCGAGGGTAACGTCACCGCCAAAAGCGGGGCCTACCATAATTTGCATTAATAACTTAATTCATTATCTTCCAATAATCTGACCCTTTAGGATTGTATCCTTGCTGACTCAAACTACTGGGTTGAGGGTAACGTCGCCTTCAAAAGAGGAGCCTACTACAATAACTAAGATAATCTCTTAAACAAGTGCAAAAGTGCGAAAATAATCAAAGGTTATACTAATACACGAGTCGGATCCAAGTGATTCATCTTGTCTATCTGTTTTTATTTTATTTTATTTTTCAGCATTTAGTTAGTTTTTATTTTCTTAGTTTAAAAACATTTTTCTCACTTTTTGATTTGATTAGACGTTGAGGATAAACCGGTATTAAAAGCTCTTGTGTCCTTGGACGACCTCGGTATCTTACCAACACTATACTACGTCCACGATGGGTGCACTTGCCCATATGTGTGTTTAGTGTTAGTGAATATCGTGTTTTTATAAATTTAAAACTTGGCTAAAGGTGTAAAAAGGGCTTAAATATACATATAAATTATATATACACCAACACACATCAATATATATATATATATATATATATATATATATATATATATATATATATATATATATATATATATATATATATATATATATATATATATATATATATATTTTAATGAAGTATTTCTTCAAACAAGCTTTTGTTTTAAGAGCTTTGTTTGTTTATTTCTTACTTCATCATCATTTTTTTTTCACATGAAAACCGAGCTTGTTACTAAAATAAAAGGTAAAAATAAAAAGGGTTTTGGTGGGTAAAAGGGGTTTTAAGGTAAAGAAATGAAAGGTTTAGGCTCAAAAGGGTTAACTAGGGGGAGTTTTTAGGTGGGTGAAAAAAAATGAAAATAATGGTTTTGAAAGAAAAAAGGTTAGTCCTAATGCCTCCATCATTTACTTACTTGGGTTTAAGTTGGTAAGGACCGGGAATGAATCATCGTGGCAAGTTCTAGAGTCGTAAGGACCAAGCGGCTATTCACACAAGAAACGAAAAATGAGCATTTAGTCTAAAGATGTGTATTTGTATGCTCAATAAAGGCTCAAAACTCACTTTTTGTGGGAATGGGTTTTTCTATGTGATCAAGTATATATAATCGAATTTTAACTAAGCTTGTTATGCCGTTTCATAATTTTCTTATGCTAGTTCTTTTTATCACGACGCTATCGGTTGTAAACTTACAAAAATATAACCTTATTAATCCTAGAATTCCCAACTTAAACTTTAGACAAGTAAAAAGAAAAAAAATTTTGGGGTGATTAGCGGTTTCAATAGAGTTTTATGTAAGGCTTGTTATTAGGATTTGCAAAATTTCAAGGTTTTAGCATCCCCCCCCCCCCACACTTAAATTACACATTGTCCTCAATGTGTCCCAAAAATAAATTTTAAGGTTGATTGAATGTGTAACATGGTGTTTAAAAGCAAAAATTAATGTTACTGGCAGTCTGGACACGGCCCTGTGTCCATTGGACACAACCCCGTGGTGAACTGCCAGTAATGAAAACTTACAGAAGCTGGACACGAGGGCGTGGTGGCTAGACACGACCCCGTGTCTGGCAAAAATTGCAGGAAAGTAACTAAACAGTAGGTCTGGGAGATGAGCACGGGGGCGTGTCGGCTGGACACGTCCCCGTGTGGACAGTCTGTAAGCCGAAAAATAGGTTTCTTCTTCCGGTTTTTCCATCCTGGCCTTATGAGTGCTAAGGCTTAGCACTCTAAGCCTCGGTTTGTACCTGTTTCATCACTTAATACCACACCAAGCAACACAAACATCCTACATTACCATAGTTAATTGTTCCAAGCATAAAGTAAAAGAAAAATAAAGCGGAAAATAAAAGTAGTCAAGGAAAGTAAATTGTTCAACACTTGGCTCGCAGGCCACAAACTGTTCGATAGATAAAGGGACTTTAACCTGTGGGCTTGCCATCAACCCGTTCCTGCCATCACCTCCATCCCCCTGACCCGCCATGTACTCCCGGATGCTACCGATATCGTCTTGTATATCGTTGATGTTTCGTTCGATAGCGCCGACCCGGTGGTATGTATTGTTGGCAAGGTTGTAGGTGTTCCTGGTACACATGAGATTTTCCTGCAAAAGATCATGTAAGCTTTGAAAGTTAGGAAAACCGCCTCCTTGTGAGGAGGATTGACCCGAATCACCATGGGGTTGATACTGGTAGTGGGGAGGTGGTGCGTGAAGAACTAGGGCCTCCTGCGGGTTCCATGCATAGCCTTGCGTCCTTTGGAAACTCACTGACCCGTCTTCCGGCTCATAAAGTAAGTTCATGGCTTGGCAAATGTGATTGTCAACTCGTCCCGACCATGGGCTTCTCTCGAAGGACCTAGGGATGTGTATGAAGTGCTTGAAGAGGCGGTACACCCATCCTCCAAAGAAGATCGGTGTTGGAGCACGAGCAAGGCGGTTGAGATGCATGTTTCGTAACAGGAGATATGGAACATCAAGAGGCTTCCGGTTGTGGATACAGTGAAGGACAACCAAATCTTTCAACCCTACAACACCACTACTGTCGTGACGTTGGCTAAGAGAGTAGGTGAGGAGCCTGTGAATGTAGCGATAGAGTGGGTCCCTCAACTTAGTACTCTTGGTGCTGCTAGGGTTGTAGATTCCTTCACCGATTTGGGCCCATGCGGCTTAACGTTCATTTTCATCCAAATCTCTTAATCCCCCGGTATTTTACTCATTTCCCGATTCCTCTTCCCCGTACAGTCCCACTATAGCTCCAAACTGTGCCATAGAGATCGAGTACCTCGTCCCGCCACAACGAAATGCAACCCCTTCATTGTCAAATGGGTCACACCTTGAAGTGAAGGTAAAAGTGCTATAGAACTCCAAGGTGCATTGATGCACCGACCTAAGCCGAGTGGTTAATGCAACCCTTAGTGGTCCCGTAACGATGTTGTTGAATCGGTCCAACTGGTTTACCAAGGTTAACAGGTCCGTGCATGCTCGTCTGGGGTACTCCTCGGGCCTTGTTTGAAGTGGCTCGTATCTTGCCCTAGCGTCGAGCTCACTTGCATTGAAACTTGTGAACTTTGCCATCTGAAAGAATACACCAAAAGTTAGCACGAAACAGTAAGATTTTGAAAGAAACTGCAACCAGTGGGCTAGACACGGCCCCGTGTTCAGCGGGCACGACCCCGTGTCCAGGCGTCTGTAACCCAAAAACTTCATTTTTCGTCCCGGTCCCGAAAATCTGAAAATTTTTGGCCAAGTAGGAACGGTTTCCCCCGAAAATGAAACCCCAAGTGCCGTTTTTCCCAAAATAACCCGTTTACCCCTTCAATTTTATCTTTTTCGGTTAAAAAACAAGGGTTTGAGGTTTTTGTGAGAAATCGGGCAAATCTATCAACAATACAAGTGTATTTACTTCCTATTATACTAATCTAAACTAATACTAACAGATTACATCAAAAATTTGAAGTTTGATCCGGATGAACTTGAAGAACCCTAGATTTTCCCCAAATTTTTGATGTTTAACTACATGCAAGTAACTAATCTAACTACTAATGATGATAGAATCATACCTTGATGTTGTTAAACGTGGAAGTAACGTCGGAAATCTGCGGAAAATCGCCTTGGACCAGAGCGTTTTCGGCAAAACGGGGCGTGTGGAATGAGGTAACTGTTATGAAATGGGGGTTTTATCCCGTCAGTTGCGTCGACACGGCCCCGTGTCCAGCGGACACGGCCTCGTGCCGAGCAAAATTTTTTTTTTTATTTTTTTTTATGTGCTCGTGTGAGTGCCCAAATTTCCGAAAACATGGTTAGAAGACTTACTGGTTTCGATGTATACTCTCTTGCTTGTAACATATTGGGTATGATGTGGGTGATTTTTATTCGTCAACCGTTTGAAGCGAGATCTCCTCCTCTTCATCCTTAATGGATCCTCGGTAGAGTTTTAGCCGTTGACCATTGACTTTATATGGACTACCATTTCGAGCTTTAATTTCTACTGCACCGTGAGGAAAAACATGGGTGATGGAAAAAGGTCCTGACCACCTAGATTTTAGTTTACCAGGAAATAATCGAAGTCGTGAATTAAACAACAGAACTCGGTCTCCTTTTCGAAATTCATTAGGCTTAATATATTTATCGTGTAAATTTTTCATTCTTTCCTTATAAATTTCGGAGTTAGAGTATGCATAATTCCTTAATTCGTCTAATTCATTCATTTGACAGAATCGATTTTTTCCTGCAGTTTCTAAGTCTAAGTTTACGCTTTTTATTGCCCAGTAGGCCCTGTGAGCTATTTCTACTGGCAAATGACAACTTTTTCCATAGACAAGCTTATATGGGGTTGTGCCTATAGTGGTTTTATAAGCAGTTCGAAAAGCCCACAAAGCATCATCTAATTTATCAGCCCATTCCTTTTTATTTAATCCTACGGTTTTTTCAAGTATTCGTTATAAACCTCGGTTAGTCACTTCGGCTTGCCCATTTGTTTGAGGGTGATATGCTGTTGAGACCTGGTGATAGACCCCATACCTTGTTAAGATTTTTTCGAGTTGATGATTGCAAAAATGGGTACCCCTATCACTTATCAAAGCTTTTGGTGTTGCAAAACGAGAGAATAGTTTTTTCAGAAATTTTACCACTACTCTTCCGTCGTTTGTTGGAAGAGCTTCGGCCTCTGCCCATTTAGACAAGTAATTGACTGCCACAAGTATATATTTGTTTCCTTTTGACGGTGGGAAAGGTCCCATAAAATCGAGTCCCCACACATCAAAAATTTCACAAACGAGAATGCCATTTTGAGGCATTTCGTTTTTGGAAGAAATATTACCTGATCTTTGGCAAGCATCACATGTCTTTACAAGATCTTGTGCATCTTTGTAAATGGTTGGCCAATAAAATCCTGAATCAAATACCTTTCGTGCGGTACTAGCGGCACCATGATGCCCTCCGTATGGACCTTCATGACAATGACGGAGAATTCTTCGTGCTTCATTACCATGGACACACCTTCGGATGAGTTGGTCGGCACACATTTTGAAAAGATAAGGGTCTTCCCAAAAGTAATGCTTTACATCAGCAAAGAATTTCTTTCTTTGATGATATGGCCATCCTTTGGTGACTATACCGCTAGCTAAATAATTAGCATAGTCGGCATACCACGGTTCCATCATTTCCAAGGATTCTGTGGGAAATTTTTCGTTGATCTGCTCGTCCCTGGTTGCCTCCAAAGCTGGGTCTTCTAGGCGTGAAAGATGATCCACAGCAGTGTTTTCTGCTCCTCTTTTGTCTTTGATTTCAATGTCGAACTCTTGGAGGAGTAGAATCCATCTGATCAAACGGGGTTTCGCGTCTTGTTTCTTGAAGAGGTATCGAATAGCTACATGATCTGTATAGATTACAGTTTTAGAAAGGACAAGGTAAGAACGGATTTATCAAAAGCAAATACCACAGCTAGTAACTCTTTTTCTGTAGTTGTGTAATTTTCTTGTGCATCGTTAAGTGTTTTACTAGCATAATAGATTGGGTGGAAATGCTTCTCTTTTCGTTGTCCCAAGACTGCTCCAACAGCAAAGTCACTTGCATCACACATGATTTCGAAAGGAAATTTCCAATCAGGCGCTATCATGATAGGTGCATTGACTAGCATTTCCTTGAGGGTTAGAAATGCTTGATTGCATTCCTTGTCAAAGATGAAAGGTGCATCTTTTTCAAGTAATTTTGTTAGAGGTCTTGAGATTTTTGAAAAGTCCTTGATAAACCTTCTATAAAATCCGGCATGCCCTAAGAAACTTCTGATTGCTCTAACGGAGGATGGTGGAGGCAATCGAGAAATAGTTTTTATTTTTGCTCGATCAACTTCCATACCTTCGGTTGAGATTTTATGACCGAGTACTATTCCCTCTGTTACCATGAAATGGCATTTTTCCCAGTTAAGGGCGAGGTTAGTTTCCTCACATCGGGATAGCATTCGTTCAAGGTTATCGAGGCATTGGTCATATGAGTCTCCAAAGATAGAAAAGTCGTCCATGAAGATTTCCATTGTCTTTTCTATCATGTCATGGAAAATGGCCACCATACAACGTTGGAATGTTGCAGGTGCATTACATAGACCGAATGGCATGCGTTGATAGGCGAAAGTTCCGTAGGGGCATGTGAAAGTTGTCTTTTCTTGGTCTTCAGGTGCTATTGGGATTTGAAAGTAACCTGAAAAACCATCCAAGAAACAGTAAAATTTATGACCGGATAGTCATTCTAACATTTGATCAATGAAGGGCAAAGGAAAGTGGTCTTTCCTGGTTGCTTCATTTGATCGTCTATAGTCTATACAAACTCTCCATCCTGTGACGGTTCTTGTCGGTATTAATTCATTTTTTTCATTAGTTATTACCGTCATACCTCCTTTCTTTGGGACTACTTGGACGGGACTTACCCATGGACTATCGGAGATAGGATAGATTAGTCCGGCGTCAAGTAGCTTGATGACTTCATTTTTAACCACCTCTTGTACATTGGGATTTACTCTTCCTTGTGGTTGAATTACTGTTTTGTAGTCATCATTCATTAGAATTTTGTGCATGCACATGGAAGGACTTATTCCTTTAATATCTACAAGCTTCCAAGCAATCGCATTTTTGTGTTTTTTAAGAAGATTAACTAATTTCTCTTTTTCCACGCTAGTTAATTTAGATGAAATAATTACAGGTAAATTACCATCTTTGTCTAGAAAAGCATATTCCAAACCTTTAGGAAGTTCTTTGAGCTCAATGGGTGGGTCTTTAGAAGACACCTTATTTTGTGGCTCAATTAGATCAAGAACCTTAAAAGTTTGTTCTATGGCAACCTCTTCTTCAACAAAGTGGTCATCTTCTTCAGTTGTATCGGTGGCTCATCTTCATCTTCAATTAGGGGGTCATTATTGCCAAAAGGATATTTCATTGAACGCTCAAGATGTATGCTCCTTTTGAATGCCCCTAATTGAAGAGGTAGGTTGTTAAATTTCCGGTTTTTCAAAGCTTCATGAGTTTTCACAAAAGGCTTTCCTAAGACTAGAGGAGCGTCATCGAGGATGACAAAGTCGGTTGGAATAACCATTTGATTTGTTTGAACCAAGACATCCTCAACCACACCGATTGACTTTATTACCTTTCGATCGGATAGAAAAATGGGTATTTGAAGTGGAGAAAAATCACTAATACTTAATTTTTCAAAAATATAGTTAGGCATTATGTTAACACAAAGATCTTTATCAATGGTGATATTACTAATAAAGGAATTTTGAAAGAAACATGGAACTGGTGTGATGTTAATTTCAAAAGGATCTTCTTTTATTAGCGAGGTTTGATCATTAGTTAACTTAACACTTACCATTTCTTCAATCTTAGTATTAGTGTTTAGCTCTTTTAAAAACTTAGCATGGGTGGTTACTAAACAATGATTTTCAAAAGAAGGTGACAAGAGATTAATTTCTTCAAAATTAGACTCTTCTTGTAATTTAACGTTATCGACCTCACCTCTTTCGTTGTTTAACTCATGTGTCGGTTTTTCACGTAGTTGTTCTTCCATTTTTACATTTTCAACTATCTTTACGTTATTATTACAATTTAATTCTTCTCTTGCGCGGGACTCCTCTTCCCTTGCGCGAGATTCTTTTATGCAACGTTCGATAGTTTTAATGTGTTCTAATATCCTATTGGTCACTTCGGTGATAGAAAAAGGATTGGGATCCTCAAAGCTTGAATCTGGTTGTTCGATCCTTGGTTCCTCATAATACCCATATGAAGTAGATGGTTCACACCATTGTTCTTCATTGTAAGCATATGATGGATAAGGGTCGTAATTTTGTTCTTCATAGTACTCATATGAGGTGGGTTGTTCACGCCATGGTTCCTCATAATAAGTGTATGAAGGTGGTGGTTCATATCTTGACTCCTCAAAGTATGAGTACGAAGGCTCATACCTTGGTTCATCAAAATATGAGTATGAGGGAGAAGGTTCATTCCTTGGGTCTTCATAGGATGTGTATGAAGTCGATGGCTCGTACCTGGGCTCCTCATAATGGTTGTATGAAGTGGATGGTTGAAACAAGTTACAATATTGTACCTAGTGCGGGTTTCCACAATTAGTGCAATAGTCTCTCATATAATCATCCTCCTCATAGGTGTAGTTGTAACCTCCTGAGTATTGATCCATAAGAATCACTCAACAGACTACAACTGAGTCTCGGGACTAGAAAACAAAAACAAAGACGGAAACAGAAGCTAGACACGGCCCCGTGTTGGGTGAACATGGCCCCGTGTTCAGGGTCTGTATCTGGGCGTTTTAATTAAAGTTACTGGTCTCGTTGGACACGGGGGCGTGTTTAGTGAGCACGGCCCCGTGTTCAGACTCTGTATCTGGGTATCTAACTAGGAAATATGCAGCACAGGGGCGTGTTCAGTGAGCACGGCCCCGTGTTCAGGCTACTGTAAATGCAAACTAAACTAAAATGCAGAAAAATGTGCGCGCGTTTTGAAAAGGTTTTGAAAAATAGATTAGGCCGTCGATTTTAAGCTTTCTTAAAATCCTTGTGTCCCCAGCAACGGCGCCAAAAACTTGATGTGCGTGAAGTGTGTTATATTTTAGATACATATTTAAGCCCTTTTTACACTTTTAGCCAAGTTTTAAATTTATAAAACACGATATTTACTAACACTAAACACACATATGGGCAGGTGCACCCATCGTGGACGTAGTATAGTGTTGGTAAGATACCAAGGTCGTCCAAGGACACAAGAGCTTTTAGTACCGGTTTATCCTCAACGTCTAACCAAATTAAAAAGTTAGAAAAGATTTTTAAACTAAGAAAATAAAAACTAACTAAATGCTGAAAAATAAAATAAACTAAAAAAGCAGATAGACAAGATGAATCACTTGGATCCGACTCGTGTATTAGTATAACCTTTGATTATTTTCGCACTTTTGCACTTGTTTAAGAGATTATCTTAGTTATTGTAGTAGGCCCCTCTTTTGAAGGCGACGTTACCCTCAACCCAGTAGTTTGAGTCAGCAAGGATACAATCCTAAAGGGTCGGATTATTGAAAGATAATGAATTAAGTTATTAATGCAAATTATGGTAGGCCCCGCTTTTGGCAGTGACGTTACCCTCGACTAAGTAGTCTGAGTCAGCAGGGATACAGTCCTAAATAGCCGGGTTATAGTATTAATAGTAGTTAACTTATGAGGGGGTCAAAGAGTTTGGATCCCCGCCATCCAATACCTATGGGCATTGAAGGAGATCCAACTAAATTTGACCCAGGTCCCTTGCAGGACCTCTAAACGCTGAACAAGGGCAAGAACCTTACCAAACCGTTCCCTTAACCCCCGACCAGGTAGCCAACATACCTCCATATAGACCGTGGAGATATGAATGGTGAAAATCTTTTATTTTATATAGACAGTAAAATAATGCCAAGACACCACGGACAAACGATAAGGAAAGATCACCTTCAACATAAGCAACTAGTTATTAAAGTCATTAATACAAAACCAAATAAAAAGTGCAAAAGATTGAAAATAAAAAGTATTATACTAAACACTTGTCTTCACCAAGTGATGTAAGAGACTTAGGCAAACATGGCCTTGATTGTCAAGAACTCTTACGATCAATCTTGGATCCCGAGACGACTCACACACTCTATGATGGACAATGGATGATGGTGGTGGATGATGGTGTTATGGTGGTGGTGGGTGGTGGATGAAGTGTGAGAGAGGTGGTGTGCCAAGGGATGAGTTGCAATGAAGCCAAGCACTCCTATTTATAGGCTGAACAGAAGGCTGGGCACGGCCCCGTGTCCGCTGGACACGACCCCGTGCCTGTCTGACACCCTCTCTCTTCATTAATTGTAATTCGCAATTACAATTAATACGCCTGTTGTACTTTCGCCACGCCCCCGTGTTCACTGGGCACGGCCCCGTGGTGGGCAATAGAAGCTTCTACAGGTTTGTATTTTCTGCTGCTTCTTGGGCACGGCCCCGTGCTGGCTGAGCACGGGGCGTGTTCAGTCTTCTGCCTTCTCTATTTTGCTTGGGAGGATGCTGTTGAGGGGTCGGGCAATCCACTTATGTTCCTTTTCTTGTATTTATGTTAGATTTAGCTGTATTTTTTATTCTTTTGTGAATTTGAGCTCATTTAATCCTGAAAATACAAAATGAAGACAAAAACACCCTTTTTCCAACATTAGTACTTAAAAAGGGTTAGTTTTATGTCTCATTTGATGTAATTTATATGTTGCATTTTATACACACCAAGACTATAAAAATTAATCAAATGAGACTCTCTAAACTAGACACTACAAAGCTTTAATTCTAGACTCGACCTAAAACCACACAATCGGCAAGTGTACCGATCAATGTAGTATAACCTAGGAAGTCCGGATATCGAACCACGATATGTATCACGTAAACTAGACTCTGACGGACGCTGACAGACGCGACTTAAACTTGTTTAATTGTTGGGGGGGGGGTTACGGAAAATCTAGGAAATCTATATTAAACTACTAAATTAACTAGAACTAGATTAAACACGAATAAAGACTGAGGACTTTTCTTATATGAGAACAAGACCACCTAGACGAGAATCCTGGATTGTTTTTAAGAGAATACCGATTAAGTTAAATGCACGAGTTATGGAACCGGGATCTTAAAGTACTAAACCTATTAAGAACCATCGAGGCCCCTCGACCCTTCTCAAGGAGAAACCTGTGGAACTACCTAGGCCGTTAATCCTACCGGTTATTAGACGCCTTTCCAGTTGTCTAATTATTGTGTAAGTACCCTAATATTGACCTACTCTTTTCCAATCATAGATCTAGGGTAGTTTGAAGTAATCAATTTGACTTGATAGACTAATAAAACCGACAGGTAAACCAAGACATGACCTTTTCCAAGGACTATCTAAAGCAATTCGCCGGGTAAGACCTACCAATAGCCCCTCACTTTCCAGGTATTAGGACTAGTAGAACACTAAGACTTAGCAAATTATTACCAATTACTTCTAGGGTTTATTGGCCAATTCTCCCTAAAGAGTTAAGGTTTTCTTACGTGATATAGACACTCACCGAAATCCTAAACTCTAATATGACTCTATGTTGTGATATAGACCGTCACTAAGAATCATATGAAGCAAATAATAACAATAAACCGAATCAAAGCATGCATACACATCAAACCATTAAATCAAACTTTTTACAAATCACAATTAATCCATAACAATCATGCAAATAACATAAACGGTAAAAACTTTAAATTAATCCATTCATCAAGTCTAGGCGGTTAATAAATTTAGCCGAGCATACTAAAACATGAAAACAATTCAAAGATGTCTGAACACGAATTCATCATAACAAGTTTTGTAAGAAAAGTCAAGAACAAAGAACTAGAAAACCCGATTAGATCTTCAAGTTTTCTTCCCCGAACTCGTACCGATGATTCCTAGGCTTCAAAATCTCCAAAAATGCTCCAAGAATGCTCAATAAGTCGCCCCAGAAGTCCCAAATTCGAATTAGGGTTTTTTTCCACGTTTTTGATCCTTATATATGACTTTCCAATACAAACCCTTACAAAATTCGCACAATTTGGCAGCTATAGGCTTCTGGCTGGGCGCCACCCACTGAAGGAATGGGTGGTGGGGTGCCACCTTGTTTTTTTTCTCTTGTAACATCTCCAGTCTCTCGCCAGGTGCCAGAAACTCCTCACGGGGTGCCAGAAACTCTTTTTTCAGCTTTTTAACTCTATTTCAACTCCCCGACCTTCCAACATGCTCCAAGACTTGGTGCATCAATCTTTTAACTCATTTTATTCGATTTCCCGCAAATTTAAGCATCAAGATCTGCGAAACACGATTTTATCAATAGTATGCATATTCTAACGAAAAACAAAACTAAATATAATGAAAACTATACAAACTGTACACGAATAAATGATGTATTTTGCAATACATCAAACATCCCCACACTTACTCTTTTTTCGTCCTCGAAAAAGAATTATGCAACGGAATCAGAAACAAATATTCACTCGGGTCAAAAGCATAGGTATATTTAATTAAAACCAATGCTTGCGTTAGCCGCGATTGCGAATATACTTGTCCCCTTAAACCCGAATCCAATCCTAAGCCCTTATCATGTGAATTTAATTTAAGTGCGGTCAATCTACCTAGGGTCTCACGCTAGAATCTACAGTCCACCTATTCCCGCCTCAAGCTTATAGGACTAAAAGAACGATCACTGGACCAATTCCTAACCGTCTTATATCAAAACCAAGAGAGTTTACAATCATATTTTTTTTCTTTTTCCATTTTTTTTCGCTTTTCTTTCTCTTTTTTTTTCATGAGCGTAGACGATGCTTTCCCTAACCAAGAGGCAATCCGGCTGTAGAGTCGCTATCCCCAACCACAGATTACTTAGGTTTCAGTACTTTTTACTTTTTTTCTTTGCACGATCGATTTCACACACCCTAGCGGTAATCTTGCTGTAGAGTCGCTATCCCCAGCTCAGACTACATAGGAATGCATTACTTTCATTTAGTTTCTAGCTCACTTTCTATTTAATTTTTTTCGCATGATCACAAACTCTAACGGTTTTAACTTATAACGGTGCCCCTTATACTATTATTGGCGGTTTTAATTTCCCATATCTCCCAGGCGAAAACCCACTAGCGGACCGACAATTAAGGTATATTAACTCAAAGGGACTTAAAACCAAACCCAGGCCTACTCACATATCCCTAACTAGACGCAAGCTCGATTTATTTAAATCTCATATTATTATTATTTCAACCCGAGCAAAAATTCATCTTTTCTATCATTTTCCGTGTAAATTTGCAAACTTTTTTATTTTTATTCGAAAAACATTTTCTATTTTTTCAATTTTTTTGGATTTTTCAATTTTTTATTTTTTATTTTTTTTTTGTATTTTTCATATTTATGACTCAAATATTTACAAGTATCCCATCCCCACACTTAGAGATTGCATTGTCCCTAATGCAAGAACGAAAACACGACTCAACAACTACCTAAAAATAAAAACTACAAACGAAATAGATAAAAATATACAACAACAACAAAAAGGGAAACGACTTAGCTGAGTATCTGAGACTGTCAAAGTGCCAGTCGTTTCCACATAAGCCCTCCAATTCGATAGGCGCTCAGCAAACAACTCCTAACCTCGGACACGCGAACGAAAACGGCTACAAATACCAACCTAAACACGCAAACACCAAGCACTAGCAAAAGATAATATGTAATATCACGTTCAACAACCATCCACAAGTGTACCAACCAACCCCAAAACCCAACCAACCTGTTTAAAATATTAGTACAGACCAAGATGTGATGAAAACAGCATAAAAGAAAAATATAACAAAAAAATATGCTCAATCACTGCTGCATCATCCTCAAACCACACCATCTACTTCTCATCTCAAACCCTGCTCCACGATAACTGACCACTCTCAGTGGTAAATTCGCCGGCTGCTCCTAAGCAGCCCCCTGAGATCTCGTGGAAGCACCTCGCCTGCGTTTGGTGCCTGACGAGGAACCTTCACCTGACATCCTGTAAAAATAATTCAAAAACGCGCAAAAACAGGTGAACAGTCAGTAAACACAAACTATTTTTGTTATTTTTGAGTTTTTTTAATATAATCTTGTACATTCAAACAACGGTCGTATAGCATTTAGTTCGCGGCCGTTGTTCGAAAACAAGTGACTTTATGCAACACAATTACAAACCGACTCCGCCCGAATGGAGATTGAGTACGAGCGAAGCGGTGTGAATATCAAGTGAGCATATCGACACTACACGACACTAGCAAGACTCGAAACACACTTAAAACGACACAAAGGACCCTAAAGACGCAAAACTCAACTCGACCGAAACTAAACGCAAAATACAAGACTTACAACCCTACCTCCTCCTGGCACTTTACTTTCACTCAAGTAAACCCAAGTGCCTACCAAACCAAAATCCGACTCCTAAGTATGGAAGCAACGGAAACGGGCCGCAAAGTTAGATAAAAATCACCTTTTATAGCAAAAAAATTAGCCGGCCCGGTATCCCCACACTTATTTCCAACTATGCCCAAAACAAATCAACCGTTAAATCCAATAAACAAACCCGAACAGCCCCTCTAGAACCTGTAAACAGCCTAGACAAACTCACACATGGTATCCGAACTCACAATAAAGGACGTTAGGTGTCAATAACTTGAGTTTCAAATTTTTGAATACAGCCCATATATTGAAACCATGTTAAAAATTCAACTGCTTTGTAAAAATATGCACTTCATCTTAACCCAAAACCAACCGACTCCTATACCATTCCTGTCGAAAATAACTTAACATGACGAAACCCAAAAAAAAAATAAGTCTCAAAGATATGACCTTTAGTTGCCAATCCATCTTCCCGCAACCTGTAGCAAACAACAACTAAACCGAGCCTCCCGCACCCAAAACTCATCATTACTTGACAAAACTGGACCAAAACTTGACCTGAACTAACACAAGGATCTGACCCGACATCACTGACCAAACACAGACCTAACCGAACACGACTGCAGACAAATACCTCACTAACTCGACTCAATAAACAAACAGAACAGACTACTCGACTAGTAAACTAAAATACAAGAAAAGTTTTGCAGGAGAACATACCTTATTGTGACAACCCGAACTTTCAAGGTTAGTGACGTGTGACCTTGTAATCTTAACTTCATTAAACTTAAACGTTCGGTAACCAGATTAAATAACTTATTGACATTTTTCGGATCGTGTATAGGTTGGGCTTTATAACTATACCTATGATATCGACCCAAATAGAACTCCTGAGCTCAACTAGTCCTTAACGTGCCTTGAATGATCATCATGTGTGTTTTATTAATTTCGGCCCATAGGGAGTAACCAATGTAAACTTGTAACCGGCCCACTATAATTAGATATTAGCCCACTTTAAATGGTTGTTAACCCTTATATGTCATGAACGTAACTTGTTGGTACGCATATCACAACAAACCCTACCCTACCTTACCTCCTACGTGCGGCAGTAGCGAAACCCAAGACCCCCAGTCGAGATCATCACAGTCGGTTAGTATCTTGTTTTATTTGTCTAACTTGTTGATGGCTTTGATTAAATGTGAACGTGTTGATTGTGTGACATATACTTGATTGTGTGAAAATGACTAAATGTTGGATAATAATGTTGACTATCATCGATGTGTGTGCATGTAGTAAGATCCATAATAAATTTTGATGTAATAGTGGAAGATATCAAATCAATTTTGGTGCACACTAACCTTAAAGGTCCAATAGAGTTGTAGAATGGTGGGTGAGGATTTGATAGGGTTGACTGATTTTGAAGGTGTAAATGGCGGTCATGTAATTGCTAATTTTGATGTCACCAAACCATGTGCATCCTAAACATATCACAATAGTCAAAATATTAAATGTTGATGACAGGTGCATGTGATGATAGTGTAAAGAATGGAGGTCCAATAGGAGTTTATTTGTTTTCATTATCACTAGAGATGTTATTCAAAATTGCATGATTTAGTTAATGTTAGGTCCTGGCATGAACATTGTACTCATAATTGGGGATTTTTGCTTGTGCCGAGTGTAGTAACAGTTGGTATATATATACACATATATTAGACTGGGCACATTAACAGTTGATATATACACATATATTAGACCGAGCACATTAACAGTTGATATATATATTTTGCTTGGACTGACATTTGTTATTTAGATTGTTAGAGTAATGAGATTGGTTGTTAGATAGGGCCGCATATAACTATTGGATACACAGATGCATACAATGTGATTGTTCGATTTGGGCCAGGTGTGAAGCCGTTGGGCTGCATTTAAGCGGGGCAGTGCCTAAGGCATAATTGGGCTGGGCTAGTTTGGGTCATAGGGTGCGGAATGGTTGTGGTCTAGTTGACCCGGGGTCACACCCGCACCTATGTAGGTAAGACTAGTGGGCCGTGTCTTTAGTAGATTGATGAAATGGATGGTTAAGTAGCTATTCATCGGTTATAGTTGTGAAACAAAATGACGTGTGACCTAAATGTCTATAGTGTAATGTGTGGTCTAGCTTGAGAATTCGACTATGTGATTGTATGATATTGGGAGTATGACTTGCAACATGAGGGTATTAGGGTCCGTACACTTGCTATGATAATCTGTCGGATTATGTGCTATATGTGTTTGTTACTTGTGGAGTCTGTAACGATCTATGCGATGCAATGTGAATACAACACTGATGAGTAATGGTAATTATTCTAGGGTTTGTCGGTCAACGGTGAACACATAACATAACAAACCGAGCAAATCTAAGGTGAGTTCACTACATTCGAGCATGCGTCCCAGTGGTTGGGGACAGTCAGTGGTTTGGGTAAAAACGGGTATATTGGTTAATATTCTCACCTATCATTTTTGTAAGTCCCTTATTATGTTACCTGGAGGGTAACGGGTATTAGTTGGTAGCGCTACTTAGGTTTGGCACCCTCACACCGCTCCTAGATAGGACGGATGTGAACTAATGACCCAGTCGTTGCCCAGTACTAGATAGGAGTACGTGGGAAGGGCAGTCATGTATTTCAGGAGCCGTCTTGTTCGGAATTGAGATATTAACAATATTACTTTCATTGGTTATCGAACCGTTTTACAATCAACGGGTAACAAACGTTTTCTTAAACTGTAGACTCGCCAGCTTTGTCTGATACACTTGTTACATGCTCGCAGGTCGTTAGGTACTTGGGAACAGGAACTTGCTGGCTGGAGGGCGTGAGTGGTCATGGTTGCATTGATGAGTTATTTATCAAACATTTATTTACTATGGTTGTTTGGAAAGTATTTACAATATGTCACGTTAACGCTTCCGCTGAACTTGTTGGTTTTCGAATTACTTATGTTTGGATTTTATTACTACTAAATGATGAAACTTTATTTTAAATTTATGGATTCAATGTAATTGGTGGCTCATTACTAGTGGTCACACGCCTAACAGGGATACTCCCTAGGTGGTAATTGAGGGTGTGACAGTTTGGTATCAGAGCCACTGGTTATAGTGAACTTGGTTTTAAAACGTTTTATAAAACCAGACTATAACTGAACTGATCCGACATTGACCATGACACTCAGCTCCAGGCAGCAAGGTTCGTCTCTTATTTACTAATGCATAGCATATTTAGTACATACTCATGATTAGTATCACACTCAAACGCACACTTGACATTACAATACGAACTCATATGTTATCGGTCTATGCTACGTGTTTTAAGAGTAGGACTCTTCTTGAACTTACATGCTCTATGTTGTGATGTCATTGGTCGTGCTGCTTGAATTTGGGGAAACCATTTAACACGAGTTGGGAGGAACTGAGATAAACATGCAAACTGGGTTATTATTATGGGTGCACACATAATAACAACGTGGGGTGCATGTGAGTCCCAGTAAATCTCGACTAGTGTGTAAAAGGAATTCCGCGTTGTTAGTCAATCTTGTATTAGAACGTCGAAAACTGTGAATCCCATAGCAATACTTGACATCTACTTGAACTTGTCTGTTAATTCGTTCCTTTTCTCATATTTATAGAATCATGAACGGAGGTGGTGGAGGCCGCGGTGGTGGACGTTGCCATATTGCTATGACTCAGGCTGAGTTAACCGATCTTATTAACACTCGCGTGGCTGAAGCCTTAGCGGCTTATCAAGCTGGTACGATGTGTACCAAACATTCTTTATCCTTGAGTCGCATGCTTGAGTCTTACCCGTTTGTTTTATGTTCTTTCTTTAATAGGTCAACAGGTGCAACAGAATCCGCACCATCCGCCTGTTTGCACGTTTAAAACCTTCATGGATTGTAAGCCGCAGACCTTCAGTGGGACTGAAGGGGCTGTAGGACTCTTGCGCTGGTTCGAGAAGGCAGAGTCCGTATTCGCGATGTGTAACTGTCCGGTTGGGGACAGAGTGAAGTATGCTGCGGGCACGCTCGAGGATGGTGCCCTGACATGGTGGAATGCCCAGGTTCAGCTGTTGGGCATTGAGGCGGCGAACGCCACTACGTGGGACGACTTCAAAGAGTTGATGAGGGAGGAATATTGCCCTCGTGATGAAATACAGAAATTAGAAAATGAGTACTATGATCTGAAAATGGTGGGGTCTGAGATTGAAGCATACGTGAAGCGGTCGTACGAGTTGGCTGACTTGTGTCCGAATTTGTCCCGACCTATGTCTCGAAGGATTGAGTTGTTCATTAAGGGGTTACCTCCACGGGTGAAGGGTTTGGTTACTGCGGCAAACCTTAATAACTTAACTCAGATTGTTCGTTTGGCTCACAAGATCGTTGATCAAGAGGTGGAGAGCAACTCACTGCCACCACGTATTTCTAGTACTACTACAGCCGCTACTACTTCCACTGCACCTACTACTGATAGCAAACGTAAGTGGAACGATATGGACAAGGGGTCCAACTCCGCACAGCCTCAGAAGAGAACGGATACTGGCAGCAGCCGCAGCTTCAGCCAGTCATCATCAGTGAATCAAAACCAGAGTAACAAGTCAGGGCAGGGATCATATGCGGGGAAGCTACCTTTGTGCAACAAGTGTAACTATCATCACAAGGGACAGTGTGCTCGGGTTTGTCATCGGTGTAACCGATCAGGGCACGTGGCTAGGGATTGTAGGGCTACACTTCCAGCTCAGCAACAGCCATCACAGCAGTCGGGTAGACAACAGACTCAGTAGAACCAGGGTACTCAAAAAGGGTGTTATCAGTGTGGGGCCGAGGGGCACTTCAAGCGAGACTGCCCTCAGCTGAAGCAGAACAAGGGGGTAACAACGGGAATAATAATGCTGGAAACAATGGGGGTAATGTTGCGCGTGGGCGCGGGTTTGTTATAGGAGCAGGGGAAGCACGAAACGACGGCAATGTGGTTACTGGTACGTTTTCAGTAAACGGTGTATACTCTTCCATTTTATTTGACTCTGGTGCCGATTGGAGTTACGTGTCTTTGGGATTCAGTCGTCAGTTAGGGTTAAGTCCTACACCTCTTGTAACGAAACACATAGTAGAGATAGCAAATGGTAAAACAATCGAAGCTTCGCATGTCTTAGTTGGGTGTAAACTCGATCTTCTGGGTCACGTGTTCGACATTGACCTACTTCCCATTACTCTTGGAAGCTTCAACGTGATTATCGGTATGGACTGGTTGTTCAAGTATCAGGCGGAGATTCTCTGTAAGGAGAAGATCGTACGTGTCCCCCTTCCTGGTGGAGAATCTTTATCGGTTCAGGGTCATCGCAGTGGGACCTCGGTTAGCATTGTTTCAGCAATGAAGGCTCAGAAGTACCTGCGTAAGGGCTATCCTGCTATTTTAGCCCTTGTCACTGATTCACAGTCTGATGAAAGGAAGATTGAGGATCTTCCAGTTGTTCGTGAATTTCCTGACGTCTTTCCTAAGGAACTCCCTGGTTTACCTCCACATCGTCAGGTGGAATTCCAGATCGACCTCGCCCCAGCGGCAGCCCCGATTGCTCGTGCTCCTTATCGTCTTGCGCCAGGGGAACTGCAGGAATTGTCAAACCAACTCCAAGAGCTGTTGGATAGGGGTTTCATCCGACCTAGCTCTTCCCCCTGGGGAGCCCCAGTCCTATTTGTGAAGAAGAAGGATGGGTCTTTTCGGATGTGTATAGATTATCGCGAGCTCAACAAGATGACGGTCAAAAACCGTTATCCTTTGCCTCGTATCGACGACCTGTTTGACCAGCTGCAAGGGTCAAGTTTTTACTCTAAGATCGACTTAAGGTCGGGATATCATCAGGTGCGAGTCAGAGAGGAAGACGTTCCCAAAACAGCGTTTCGGACGCGATACGGTCACTATGAGTTCTTGGTTATGCCATTCGGGTTGACCAACGCACCAGCGGTCTTCATGGATCTCATGAACCGCGTGTGCAAGCCATACCTTGACGACTTCGTTATCGTTTTTATCGACGACATTCTAATTTATTCCAAGAACAAGGAGGATCATGAGCGGCATCTACGCCTTATCCTAGAACTCCTGAGGAGGGAGCAGTTGTACACGAAATTTTCTAAGTGTGATTTTTGGATACGGGAGGTACATTTTCTGGGGCATATAGTTAATGAGATGGGCATACATGTGGATCCTGCCAAGATCGACGCCATTAGAAATTGGGCGGCACCAAAGAATCCTTCGGAGGTGCGGCAATTTCTCGGTCTAGCAGGGTATTATCGTCGTTTTATTCAGAACTTTTCGAAGATTGCTCAGCCACTCACCTCATTAACACAAAAGAAGGTAGTTTACTCTTGGGGAACGAAACAGGAGGATGCTTTCCAGCTTTTGAAACAAAAATTATGCAGCGCGCCAATTCTATCTCTACCAGATGGTACCGAGGATTTTGTGGTTTATTGTGATGCTTCGATTCAGGGTCTCGGTTGCGTGTTGATGCAACGCGAGAAGGTAATAGCTTACGCTTCTCGACAGTTGAAAGTACACGAGAAGAACTATACGACACACGACTTGGAGTTAGGAGCAGTGGTCTTTGCACTGAAGATTTGGAGGCATTATCTGTACGGTACAAAATGCACCATCTATACGGATCACAAGAGCCTTCAACATATCTTCGACCAGAAAGAATTGAATATGCGTCAGCGTCGTTGGGTAGAGTTGTGCAATGATTACGAGTGTGCCATCAAGTATCACCCAGGTAAAGCTAACGTTGTAGCAGATGCTCTTAGCCGCAAGGAAACGAAGCCGAAGCGTGTTCGTGCTCTACAGCTTACTATTCACTCTGATCTACCCACACGGATTCATTCAGCTCAGGTCGAGGCCTTAAAGGTTGGAAACATTGAAGCAGAGGGCTTGCGTGGTATGAACAAGAAGTTCGAGCAAAAGTCTGATGGCATTTACTATTTTATGGGGAGATTATGGGTTCCTCTGTTTGGCGATCTCCATGAACTTGTGATGGATGAAGCACATAAGTCACGATACTCTATTCACCCGGGGTCTGATAAGATGTATCAGGATCTCAAAGTCTTGTATTGGTGGCCGAATATGAAAGCTATCATCGCAATATACGTGAGTAAGTGCTTGACTTGTGCTAGGGTCAAAGCAGAGTACCAGAAACCTTCGGGTCTACTCCAGCAGCCAGAGATACCCATGTGGAAATGGGAACAGATCGCCATGGATTTCGTTACGGGATTACCGAGAACGCAGGCTGGGAACGATACTATTTGGGTGATTGTCGACCGTCTCACGAAGTCAGCACACTTCCTGGCAATCAAGGAAACAGATAAGTATTCACAGCTTGCAGCAGTCTATCTTAAGGAGGTTGTATCTAGGCACGGGGTACCAACTTCTATCATTTCAGATCGAGATCCGCGTTTTACTTCTAAGTTATGGCAGGCTATGCACAAATCGTTCGGTTCACGCCTCGACATGAGTACTGCTTATCACCCACAGACAGATGGTCAGAGTGAGCGCACCATTCAGACGCTTGAAGACATGCTACGGGCGTGTGTGATTGATTTTGGGAAGGGATGGGAGAAACACTTGCCGTTGATAGAATTCTCCTACAACAACAGCTACCATACTAGTATCAAGGCAGCTCCGTTCGAAGCATTGTACGGGCGGAAATGTCGTTCTCCTCTTTGTTGGGCCGAAGTGGGAGACAGTCAGATTACGGGTCCTGAGCTTGTACTAGAAACTTCGGAAAAGATTGTTCAGATCAGGAACCGCATGGCAGCAGCGCGTGACCGCCAGAAGAGCTACGCTGACAAGCGTAGCAAACCGTTAGAGTTTGCAGTAGGTGATCGTGTTATGTTGAAAGTTTCACCGTGGAAGGGTGTTGTACGTTTCGGGAAGCGTGGCAAGCTTAATCCGCGATATGTTGGGCCATTCAAAATTCTGGAGCGGATCGGTAAAGTCGCTTACAAGCTTGAGTTACCTGCTGAGTTGGGTAATGTTCACGATGTCTTTCACGTTTCACAGTTGAAGAAGTGTTTGGTTGACGAAACACTAGTTGTACCGTTTCAAGAGCTCAAGATTGATGACAAGCTGCAGTTTGTTGAAGAGCCTATTGAGATCATGGATCGGGAGGTCAAGGTACGTAAACGTAGTCGTATTCCGATTGTGAGAGTTCGTTGGAACTCAAGACGTGGACCGGAGCTCACATGGGAGCGTGAGGATCAGATGAAGCTCAAGTATCCTCATCTTTTTCCTAACGACAAGTCTAAACCGGGTGAAACAAGTGGATTTCGGGACGAAATTCCCCTTCAAGTTGGGGATGATGTAACACCAGAGCAAAATCCACAGCAATCTTGATTCCTCACTTCACTCCTCTGTACCTATCTGTCAAATTTCGGGACGAAATTTCTTTCAAGTTGGGGATGATGTGACAACCCGAACTTTCAAGGTTAGTGACGTGTGACCTTGTAATCTTAACTTCATTAAACTTAAATGTTCGGTAACCAGATTAAATAACTTATTGACATTTTTCGGATCGTGTATAGGTTGGGCTTTATAACTATACCTATGATATCGACCCAAATAGAACTCCTGAGCTCAACTAGTCCTTAACGTGCCTTGAATGATCATCATGTGTGTTTTATTAATTTCGGTCCATAGGGAGTAACCAATGTAAACTTGTAACCGGCCCACTATAATTAGATATTAGCCCACTTTAAATGGTTGTTAACCCTTATATGTCATGAACGTAACTTGTTGGTACACATATAACAACAAACCCTACCCTACCTTACCTCCTACGTGCGGCAGTAGCGAAACCCAAGACCCCCAGTCGAGATCATCACAGTCGGTTAGTATCTTGTTTTATTTGTCTAACTTGTTGATGGCTTTGATTAAATGTGAACGTGTTGATTGTGTGACATATACTTGATTGTGTGAAAATGACTAAATGTTGGATAATAATGTTGACTATCATCGATGTGTGTGCATGTAGTAAGATCCATAATAAATTTTGATGTAATAGTGGAAGATATCAAATCAATTTTGGTGCACACTAACCTTAAAGGTCCAATAGAGTTGTAGAATGGTGGGTGAGGATTTGATAGGGTTGGCTGATTTTGAAGGTGTAAATGGCGGTCATGTAATTGCTAATTTTGATGTCACCAAACCATGTGCATCCTAAACATATCACAATAGTCAAAATATTAAATGTTGATGACAGGTGCATGTGATGATAGTGTAAAGAATGGAGGTCCAATAGGAGTTTATTTGTTTTCATTATCACTAGAGATGTTATTCAAAATTGCATGATTTAGTTAATGTTAGGTCCTGGCATGAACATTGTACTCATAATTGGGGATTTTTGCTTGTGCCGAGTGTAGTAACAGTTGGTATATATATATACACATATATTAGACTGGGCACATTAACAGTTGATATATACACATATATTAGACCGAGCACATTAACAGTTGATATATATATTTTGCTTGGACTGACATTTGTTATTTAGATTGTTAGAGTAATGAGATTGGTTGTTAGATAGGGCCGCATATAACTATTGGATACACATATGCATACAATGTGATTGTTCGATTTGGGCCAGGTGTGAAGCCGTTGGGCTGCATTTAAGCGGGGCAGTGCCTAAGGCATAATTGGGCTGGGCTAGTTTGGGTCATAGGCTGCGGAATGGTTGTAGTCTAGTTGACCCGGGGTCACACCCGCACCTATGTAGGTAAGACTAGTGGGCCGTGTCTTTAGTAGATTGATGAAATGGATGGTTAAGTAGCTGTTCATCGGTTATAGTTGTGAAACAAAATGACGTGTGACCTAAATGTCTATAGTGTAATGAGTGGTCTAGCTTGAGAATTCGACTATGTGATTGTATGATATTGGGAGTACGACTTGCAACATGAGGGTATTAGGGTCCGTACACTTGCTATGATAATCTGTCGGATTATGTGCTATATGTGTTTGTTACTTGTGGAGTCTGTAACGATCTATGCGATGCAATGTGAATACAAAACTGATGAGTAATGGTAATTATTCTAGGGTTGGTCGGTCAACGGTGAACACATAACATAACAAACCGAGCAAATCTAAGGTGAGTTCACTACATTCGAGCATGCGTCCCAGTGGTTGGGGACAGTCAGTGGTTTGGGTAAAAACGGGTATATTGGTTAATATTCTCACCTATCAGTTTTGTAAGTCCCTTATTATGTTACCTGGAGGGTAACGGGTATTAGTTGGTAGCGCTACTTAGGTTTGGCACCCTCACACCGCTCCTAGATAGGACGGATGTGAACTAATGACCCAGTCGTGGCCCAGTACTAGATAGGAGTACATGGGAAGAGCAGTCATGTATTTCAGGAGCCGTCTTGTTCGGAATTGAGATATTAACAATATTACTTGCATTGTTTATCGAACTGTTTTACAATCAACGGGTAACAAACGTTTTCTTAAACTGTGGACTCGCCAGCTTTGTCTGATACACTTGTTACATGCTCGCAGGTCGTTAGGTACTTGGGAATAGGAACTTGCTAGCTGGAGGGCGTGAGTGGTCATGGTTGCATTGATGAGTTATTTATCAAACATTTATTTACTATGGTTGTTTGGAAAGTATTTACAATATGTCACATTAACACTTCCGCTGAACTTGTTGGTTTTCGAATTACTTATGTTTGGATTTTATTACTACTAAATGATGAAACTTTATTTTAAATTTATGGATTCA
This sequence comes from Helianthus annuus, assembly GCF_002127325.2. Lineage (NCBI taxonomy): Eukaryota > Viridiplantae > Streptophyta > Magnoliopsida > Asterales > Asteraceae > Helianthus > Helianthus annuus. The sequence continues at coordinate 72,887,469 of NC_035445.2, forward strand.
ATGTAATTGGTGGCTCATTACTAGTGGTCACACGCCTAACAGGGATACTCCCTAGGTGGTAATTGAGGGTGTGACATTAGGATCGACGACTTGGAACAAAATTTGACAAGAACGACCACAAAATGGAACCCCACTTCGAATTGAATATGAAATCAGTGGATTAATGGCGGAGGTGAGGTGAATCGGTGGTTATGGTGGAATGTTGAGGACTGATATGGGGTGTTCGATGACATTATTTAGGCATATAAGAGTAGGCGGCTGACATTATTCAGGAGAGGCACAAGGACGCACCAACAGAAGGCAGCATCAGAGGTCAGACGGCCGTGTTTGAGTGGGTATCAGTGGTGAGGAAAGGGGGTGGTATGTGAAGTGGTGTAGTAGTTTATAGGTGCTAATGGAGCACTTAACAATAAACCAAATCATGTGACTCGATTAGGGTGATGAGTGGAGAGGAAGGGTTAGGTGAGGGTCGGCGATGAATGGTGGAGGGTAATTTCAGGTGATAGTGGAAGTAGATTAAATTGAAAGGCCTTTATTTGGGGTTCAAAAGTCAAAGGGCTGCAAATGATAGTGGAAGTAGTTTTTTAGTGGAAGTGTGGGGATGGGAATTTTTGGTGAAAAGCGGTGAGGGTGTAAGGAGTTTACGGAGGTAAAGGGGGGTGAGATATGGGGTGGTCGGTGGTATAGAGGTAGGAGAGAGGTTACGGCGGTGGGGAGGTAGAAGAGTAAGGTGTGGCCGGCGGTGTAAAGAAGAACGTTAGGTCGGCAGTGGCATATTTTGGGCTTTAAAGTGTTTTGGCTACAGTTACACGTTCTGGCGGCCCACCAGAAAAGTCTGATGTGGGTGGCGGACCGCCAGCACGTTAAAAAAACAACTACGTAACTCTGGCTACGTTCTGGCCCGGGCGACAAAACTGTGGAGTTGGTGGCGGCCCGCCAGTGTGTGTTTTTCACAGAACGGTTTGGCACAGTTTTTTTTTCAATGCCTTAGAAAAAAAATTTGAAGCTTTTTTTTTTTCAAACATCCCAAAAATCAACCAAAATTTTCCAATGTATAAAAACTCACCTGGAACCTTAATTTCTCTCGCAATTTCCTGCAAATCCTCGGTAATGCTCTCCTGCAAATGACTCAAACCACAAACAAGGACCCGAAAAACTACGAAGAACAACTGTTAGCTACTGAAAATTACGAAAAATTATGAAGATACAAACGGTACAAACTCTACAAATGAGTAACAACTTCTCACATAATTATGGGGGATCATAGAGATGCAGCTCACCTCCAAACACACACTCACGGGCTGTAGCACCATTATACTTATTGCCCGAATCAACCCAAACACCCTTATCTCTCTCATAACCTCTCAACTCCTCATCTGGCGGTTTGAATCTAGACTCGTCATATCGAAATCTCTCCCCAAACTGAACTTTTCTTAGTATCTCTAGCTTAGATTCTAAACGCACCATTCTCTCTTCTAATTCCTCTACTCTCCTATCAGGTGGGTCCCCACACTTAAGTCCTATTACTTTCTCTAGACTCGGATCACTCACCACCTTCTCCTCCTCTTTCTCGTCCTTCTCACACTCCCCTACTGACGATACCGCCTCCATTTTATCACTAGGCCCTCTCGAACTCATAACCTTAAAAATTACCGATTCCTCGCCCGCTCTAAGTGTGATGGTGCCTAAAAAGACATCTATGAGAGCTTTAGCGGTGTTCAAGAACGGGCTTCCTAAGATTAACGGTACGTTTTCATCGGCTTCCATGTCGAGAAAGACGAAGTCAGCCGGAAAAACGAACTTGTCCACCTTAACAAGCAAATTCTCGACTATGCCCCTAGGGTGTTTCACGGATCTATCAGCTAAGGATAATGTCATTCGGGTGGGTGAAAGCTCGCCTAAGTCTAGTTTTTCGTAGAGAGAATAGGGCATCAAATTGATGCTAGCACCTAGGTCGGCTAAAGCTCTAGTATTAGTGTTACTACCGAATAGACAAGGAATTGTGAAAACACCGGGATCGGTAAGCTTTTCAGGAAGCTGATTTGAGACAACGGCCGAACATCCTCCATGCAATGGGACATTCGACAACTCCCCTAACTTCTCCTTATTTCTAAGAAGGTCCTTTAAAAATTTCGCGTATTTAGGCATGGACTGGAGTGCCTCGATAAAAGGAAGATTAATCTTCAATTGCTTGAAGATGTCTAAGAATTGTCCGTATTCCCTCAAGTATTTTTGATTCTTAAGACGGGAAGGGAACGGGACATACGCATGGTTCACTAAAGGCGAAGGCCTAACATCCACGGGAGGTTTCTCTACTCTCTTCTCACCTTGAGACTCACCGGGCTGTGCGGTACTTGCTGGGCGCAGCCTCGATTGCACTTTGCCGGGAGCCTCCATCTCTATCTCTTCGTCTACAATATCCTCATCCTCATCGACTACTCTCTCCTCTACGCTCGGGTCCCCTACGGTTTTGCCACTACAGGTGGTAATGGCCTTTACATGAGCATTCGGGTTAGGTTGGGTGTTACCCGCAAACTGACCGGGTAATCTCTCCTCTAACTTCCTAGACATATCACCTACAACCCTTTGAAGGTCTTGGAAAGCAGCTTGGTGATTCTTAAGCATAAGGTCATGTTCGCTAAGTTTCTTTTGGGTGGTTTGATCCCTAACAATTAATTGACTCATCATGGACTCCATCCTTTCTAGACTACCCCCAAGATCATAGCTCGACCCTTGACCTGTTTGAACCTGACTACTTGACCCCCCATCATTAACCTGCCCATTTGAACCCCCACCAAAGAGTGAACCTAAACCCCTATTTGGATTTTGAGCTATTTGAAAACCAGGGGGTCCGTTTGAGCGAAAATTGTTGTTAGAAGCAAAATTATTATTATTATTACGCCAACCCGAACCAAAGTTATTATTACCAAACCCACTAGGTTGACCTCTACCTTGACCCCCCCTACAAAATCGACTTGCACCTCCCCTACTAGCAGCGGACACGCACTCGTGTCGTGACCCCCTCGACAATACTCACATTTGTCTACCTTAGCCTTAATTTCCTTAAGTTCCCTAGACATGTTTTCCAATACAGCGGCTAAACTAGGATCCATGGTGACATGGTTCACCCGTCGGGTGGGTGCACTAGTAGTGGTATTAGAATTACCACTTTGATACCGCTGATCGGATCGTGATTAGGATTGAGACTGAGCAAATGCCTCAAAACGCTCTAGACACTCAGCAACTGTAAGAATACCCATCATGTGCCCCCCGCATTAGTATCGAACCTATCACGAGTCTCCTGGGTGAGACCGTTATAAAATTTCTCACATAACGCCCAATCAGAAAGACCATGCTGGGAGCAACGAGCACACAGGTTCTGGAACCGCTCCCAAGCAAGGTAGTAAGGCTCGTCGGGCTCCATGCGAAAAGAGTGGATTTGGTCTCTAAGACGTGAGGCTTTAGCGGGCGGGAAATACTTATTCAAAAAGGCTTGACGAAGCCCCGCCCATGTGGTGAAGGTACCGGTTGGTTGAGAGTCCAACCAAGTAGCCGCACGGCCAGCTAGTGAAAACGGGAAAAGCTGTAAGTAGGTGGCATCATTGGGTGCACCATGAAGGCTAAAGGTGGCTAGGATACGGGAGAACCGGTTAATGTGGGCCAGGGCGTCCTCATCCTCGCGGCCATGGAACTGGATGCTATTGGTAATGGCCTGCATGGCGTAAGATGGAATCTGCCATGAGTTCTCGCTGACTATGGGTGGAACGGTGATGGGTGAAGCGAGGCCGGTGAAATTCTGGGTGGCTTGTTGGTGAACGGTTTGCTTAGGGTTGGCCATCTTTTCTAGGTTTTCTGGGATGGTAAAAGCGCTAAAAGTGGGGCTATCGGGTGGGGAAACCTTAGGTGATGTTTTGGGTGACTGAGGTGGGGTGGGTAATGGAGTGGAATCGAAATTGGGAAACTGAGACGTGAATGAAATACTAACCTGTGGGCCTTGGCCCAAACGAGACGATGATGATGACTCGGTGACTGGTGGCTTCGGTGGCGGTCCGTGCGAACGCAGATGTGGCATCCACTATCAGCAAAAACCTGAATGTAAGAAAAGCAACACTAGTCACTATGACTCAAACGAAAATAAAAACACAAATAAAAGACTCAAACAAACAAACTAAACACGTAGCACGTATATGAAAATAAAGTCTATCAAAGCTAATGAACGCGATTGCCAAGAGTCCCCGGCAACGGTGCCAAAAACTTGATGTGTGCTAAACAGACTATAAAAATTAATCAAATTAGACTCTCTAAACTAGACACTACAAAGCTTTAATTCTAGACTCGACCTAAAACCACACAATCGGCAAGTGTACCGATCAATGTAGTATAACCTAGGAAGTCCGGATATCGAACCACGAGACTCTATGTATCACGTAAACTAGACTCTGACGGACGCTGACAGACGCGACTTAAACTTGTTTAATTGTTGGGGGGGGGGGTTACGGAAAATCTAGGAAATCTATATTAAACTACTAAATTAACTAGAACTAGATTAAACACGAATAAAGACTGAGGACTTTTCTTATATGAGAACAAGACCACCTAGACGAGAATCCTGGATTGTTTTTAAGAGAATACCGATTAAGTTAAACGCACGAGTTATGGAACCGGGATCTTAAAGTACTAAACCTATTAAGAACCATCGAGGCCCCTCGACCCTTCTCAAGGAGAAACCTGTGGAACTACCTAGGCCGTTAATCCTACCGGTTATTAGACGCCTTTCCAGTTGTCTAATTATTGTGTAAGTACCCTAATATTGACCTACTCTTTTCCAATCATAGATCTAGGGTAGTTTGAAGTAATCAATTTGACTTGATAGACTAATAAAACCGACAGGTAAACCAAGACATGACCTTTTCCAAGGACTATCTAAAGCAATTCGCCGGGTAAGACCTACCAATAGCCCCTCACTTTCCAGGTATTAGGACTAGTAGAACACTAAGACTTAGCAAATTATTACCAATTACTTCTAGGGTTTATTGGCCAATTCTCCCTAAAGAGTTAAGGTTTTCTTACGTGATATAGACAGTCACCGAAATCCTAAACTCTAATATGACTCTATGTTGTGATATAGACCGTCACTAAGAATCATATGAAGCAAATAATAACAATAAACCGAATCAAAGCATGCATACACATCAAACCATTAAATCAAACTTTTTACAAATCACAATTAATCCATAACAATCATGCAAATAACATAAACGGTAACAACTTTAAATTAATCCATTCATCAAGTCTAGGCGGTTAATAAATTTAGCCGAGCATACTAAAACATGAAAACAATTCAAAGATGTCTGAACACGAATTCATCATAACAAGTTTTGTAAGAAAAGTCAAGAACAAAGAACTAGAAAACCCGATTAGATCTTCAAGTTTTCTTCCCCGAACTCGTACCGATGATTCCTAGGCTTCAAAATCTCCAAAAACGCTCCAAGAATGCTCAATAAGTCGCCCCAGAAGTCCCAAATTCGAATTAGGGTTTTTTTCCACGTTTTTGATCCTTATATATGACTTTCCATAACAAACCCTTACAAAATTCGCACAATTTGGCAGCTACAGGCTTCTGGCTGGGCGCCACCCACTGAAGGAATGGGTGGTGGGGTGCCACCTTGTTTTTTTTTCTCTTGTAACATCTCCAGTCTCTCGCCAGGTGCCAGAAACTCCTCACGGGGTGCCAGAAACTCTTTTTTCAGCTTTTTAACTCTATTTCAACTCCCCAACCTTCCAATATGCTCCAAGACTTGGTGCATCAATCTTTTAACTCATTTTATTTGGTTTCCCACAAATTTAAGCATCAAGACCTGCGAAACACGATTTTATCAATAGTATGCATATTCTAATGAAAAACAAAACTAAATATAACGAAAACTATACAAACTGTACACGAATAAATGATGTATTTTGCAATACATCAGTTCACAAACAGTTTTATGTGCCCATTGCGTTTTAGAAATAAGAGAGTTTTATGTGTTTTCTGGCTATTGCGTTTTAGAAAAAACACATTTTTAAGTATCTTTAGTCATTGCGTTTTAGGTAAAACACATTTTTGAAGTGTTTTTAGTCATTGCGTTTTAGGTAAAACACATTTTTAGGTGTTTTCAGTCCATTGCGTTTTACAGAGAACACTTTCTTTTGTTTTTTTAGGTCATTGCGTTTTAGAAATGAGACATTTTTAAGTGTTTTCTGGCATTGCGTTTTACAAATAAAACATTTCTTTGTGTTTTCTGACCATTGCGTTTTACAAATAAGACATTTCTTTGAGTTTGTTGTGCATTGCGTTTTAGGTAAAACACTTTTCTTGAAGACATGCTCCGAGCGTGTGTCATAGATTTTGGTGGTAGTTGGAACAAACACCTGCCATTGGTGGAATTCTCATACAATAACAGCTATCATGCCAGCATCCAAATGGCACCTTTCGAGGCTTTGTATGGTAGAAGATGTCGATTGCCTATTGTGTGGCATGAGATCGATCACTCGCAACTAACCGGTCCCGAGATTCTACAAGAAACGACTGACAAAATCCACCAGATTCGAGACAACTTGGTGAAAGCTCGGAACAGACAGAAAAGTTACGCCGATAAAAGACGCAAGCCCCTTGAATTTGAAGTTGGTGACTACGTACTCCTAAAGGTATCCCCTTGGAAGGGTGTGGTCAGATTCGGCAAGAAAGGAAAACTAGCGCCTCGATATGTTGGACCGTTTAGGATTCTGGAAAGGATCGGAAAAGTTGCCTACAGACTCGAACTACCGGAGGAACTCAGTAACGTCCACCCGACTTTCCACGTCTCTAACCTCCGAAAATGCTTTGCTGATCATGATCTAAACGTACCACTCGACGATCTTCAGGTCAACGAAACCTTACACTTCGTGGAAAAGCCTATCGAAATCATGGATCGCCAAACCAAGCAACTCAGGCGCTCACGCATCCCTATCGTGAAGGTCCGATGGGAAGGCAAACGAGGCGCGGAGTTCACTTGGGAACTCGAAAGCGACATGAAGGCCAAGTACCCACAGTTGTTTAAATAGATCTGGAGCGTCAAATTGGTTAAACGATGCACGGTGATGTGCAGCTTCGAGCCTAATTTCGGGACGAAATTCCCTAAACAAGGGGAGGCTGTAACACCCCGTGTTTTCGAATGTCAAAGTCAAAGTCAAAGTCAAAGTCCAAGTCAACTTTGACTTTCTTTGACTGTAGATAGTCTATTTTATGTTTTAGTTGTATTATGTGGAGTAAGTGTTGTAATCCGCAAGAATCGAAGTAATCGAATGTTTTTTAACGCGAACCGATCTACGACTGTAAATGATAGGAAGTAACAATGCGATAAAGTTAACTAATCAGTAATCAAACCGATCTAACAATCATCGAACTCGAGACTCGAATTATGCGAATTTTGGTATTGTTATACGTGTGTGTGTACCTTATATGTTACTTGTGCGTGTTTACTTTATGTTTGGTATGGTATTCAAGCAAATCAATCGAAAATCGAAAGGCAATCGAACTCAATCGAAACCGACATCGAAACGTGACCTATAGAAGATTGTATGTTAGATATAGTAGTTGAGACTGAAAGTAATTTGACTAGGAACTCTATCGTATTCGTATCATCGTCCATCTAAATCGAAACGTCAAAAATCGTCGCAAAATACTCAAGGTGTGTCGCGGATCGAACAGGAGGTATCCTGATCGAACAGGCCAGCCGATCGGCTAGCATCTTGCCAGCCGATCGAGCAGCCCATTCGATCGGAGCTCCTGGCCGATCGGCTACCACTTTCCCCTTTTGGAAGCCTATAAATAGGGCTGTCCTTGTCTTCATTTCCACTTTTGGAAAGTTCTGACCGGCCAGCTCTTATTCTTCATCTTTTCTCAGATTTCTCTCAACTCCGGTAAGTTTTCACTCTAACTCTTGTACGTTTTTTACCATTACCTGATTCTACACCTTTCTATCTTTCAAAACTTGGATTTTAACCGTGAAATCACCAAGATCTAAGTGTTCTTGAGTGATGTCATCATGGTGTTCTTGAAGAACATCAAACTTTGGCTTCATTCAACCATGAATAGCTTAGATCTAACCGATTTCCACATAAACAAGTTAAGATTTATCAAAGGTCTAAACATCCACAAGTTGTGAAGGATTGAAAGAAGGAATCCCAACTTTCTTTCAACTCTTTTACACTCAATGCCCTCAAACCAATAGAAACGGAGCTTGAACCGGCTAACAAATCATTCAAACAGTTAAAAGGTTCAAGATTCGGATTCTATGTACAAGGTTCACCGACAATGGGTTAAACTCTAACCAACGTTCCGAACCGTTCACCGGCCGGACTTGGGTGATTCCTGTCCGAGCCAAAGAAACAAGTAGGAACGGAGGGTATCATAGTTCAACTTGTTGTCAAGATACCTTGAAAGAATGACAAATAATCAAGCAGCCAAGTGTTAGACGAAAGGCCGACCAGGTCAGACTTGCTGGCCGAACGGCTAGGCTGTTCGAACAGCCCAGCCGATCGGACATACCAGCCGATCGACCGGGCCAGCCGATCGGCTAGAACATGGTCCCACACTTTTAAAATTTCATGAAGTATAGTATTGAAGAAGAGATGTTAAATTGAACTGCGTTTGGTGAACATTACTCTTCGGATCATGAGATACTACTCTTCAACACTTAATCGTTTTTACAACTCGTTCGTAGTTTAGAATGCCACCCGATCGAACATGCTGTCCGATCGAGTGACATTCAGTTGAGGACTAATTCTGAAGTTCCTAGCCGATCGAGTGAGCTAGCTGATCAAGTGATCTAGCCGATCGAACGAACCGTTCGATCGACCGACTTGAAAGGTAAGAACACTTCAGTGTTCTCATATACTACAATGAAAAGTTCGAAAGTTCAAATCCTCAAACACAAACACACCAGAGGAAGAAACAATCCACTCGAATGGCCCAGCCGATCGAGCCAGCCGGCCGATCGAACAGGACTGTTCACGGACTTACCAGTCGATCGAACAGCCCGCTCGATCGAACCTGCCGTTCGATCGACCAGTCCATTCGATCCATCTACACTTGTTTACTTTTCCGCGTTACTTATCGTTATGCTATCAAACTATTCGGGCTAATCTTACTCTCAGCGCTCCCTTCAATCCACAATCAATCACTGTGAGTATACTCGATCCCTTTTTGCTTTTAGCACTTTTGGGTGTTGCATACGTTACCTATCAAATCAAAATCAAACACAAACTATTTGAATGCTAACCATTTGCATGTGCTACTTGACTAAATGAATGTTGTTTATTATGTTTACACGTGGAGTGCTATCTACCTGCCTTAGCAACATAGTACTATAGTTTGGACTCAGCACCCGTTCATACGGGGGTTGTTAAGGACAATTACTTGCATGGATTACGGTGGTAATCATGTATTGCGAACCATCTCGGACGGTCAACCCACAGTCGTTGGTATCGATGGTCCCATGTCGATAATTAACATGCATCGTTTTCCTCTGTGTACGTGCCTGGTTATGCGTAAACTATTCGAACTCTATATGCTATTATCAAACTTGTGTGCTCACCTTTACATTTTATGTATTGACTTTATTTTAACGTATGTGACAGGTGCTTAAGTTGCTAGGATGCTTAGGCGCGTGGTGATGAAATCGAGGCTAGGGAGTCTAGAAATAATAAACAATTTGTCTGTAATAATAATTGAATCTGAGTTGTCGGAACGGAATTATTTGCCTAGTTGCTTTCTATGATAACTTGTTTATTTATTTGGGACACGGTATGGGACGTGTCATTTAAACTGAATTTATATAATAGTTGTTGTGGAAACTTCTAGACAATCTGTTTCGCTCAGTGCCGCGCCCAGATGATTCCGCCATCGGTTGGGGTGTGACAGATTGGTATCAGAGCCATAACTATAGGGAATTAGGTTAGACACGACCTAGTTCGGGTCGCTGTCTTAGAGACCTAGACTATAGTTAGGAACCATCAGACCAAGTTTATGTGCTTACTTTGCAATTCTTCACTACCACTGCACTCAAATTTTCAACAAAAGTCAGACGATTCAGTCAGGAATAGATGTGAAAACCGCAAACTCCCGACTAAATTTCCTGACTTATGGGGATTTTACTCCTTCATCTCGATATTTTCGCCAATAAACGAGGAGAATTATACCAAATCAGGTGCGAAACCCCCATTTTGAAGAAATTCTCCTTAAAATTTTCTTAAAACAAGGAAGAAATTGCCAAGCCAAGGGGTGAAACCCTAACCTTGGCAGTTTGTTCTGGACTTTATTTATCTCACCAAGGCCTCGATGGACTCCAACGACCTGAACTCACAAGTATGACCTAGGGAACGCGTGTGGAATGCCCAAGAATCAAGGCAGAAACACGACCTCTAGAGTCGAAAATGATGACAAGTCTACTCTGAATAGTCGAGTTGCCTTGGGTAGTCGATGTCTAGTAGCCGCAGACAATCTACCTCTCGATTTTTATATGTTTCGATTCTGAGAACCGCAGTCGCGTACTCGGATGACTCGTTGATTTTATGTGTTTTTGTGTGCTTTCTCTATTTTGTGTGTTTATATTTTGGATATTATTCGATTTTGCTACCATTTCAATCGACACACACGACTCGTACTGTTATTCTGTCCCTATTCGATCTCCAGTTGCTGCAATCCAGACGATATCATGCGATGTTATGCTATACGACTAAGTTAGGCTATACCATACGATGTTATTCGATACGTTATACGAACGACACGCGAACTTTGAATGATAGGTTTCTGTATTCTGACTGCCTCTGTAATTAAATAGGAATACGTTCTGTGTGTATGTGCTTCTGTGCTTCTGTGTTCTATGTGCCTATGTGCTTCTCTGTCTCTATGATCCTGTGCTCTGTGTACTTCTGTGCTCTATGGTTATGTGTATCTGTGATTATGTGCCTACATGTTACGTGATGTATGATTCGACGTGATTCTAAGCTTTAGTCGTCTAGACGTGTGAGGTGAGATTCGATTTCGTTTTGTTGAGTCTCGTGACGATGTCTAATGCAGACCATGTCGTCGTCCGGACACCGAACCCCACTGACTCGTCAAGAAAAGAGAGACCGACGCCTCGCTGCCATCATCTCCAAGCAAGTGGCGAAAGCCGTGAGTGAGGTGTATGAAAATGCCAGCAAAACGTCTGAAGAATCCCGAGCTGAAAACCCTAAGGATTCAAGCAAGGCTGCTTTCAGCTTCAAGCAGTTCAAAGCATGCGGACCAAAAGAATTCACTGGCGAAGATGGTCCTACAGCTATGTTTCACTGGTTCGACTCAGTCGAAGTCACTCTGCGCCAGAGCGGATGTCCTAAACATCTCCGCACTCTCAATGCTACAGGCGTCTTCCAGTCCCGTGCACTAGACTGGTGGACGGCCGAACGAAACAAGCGCGGAAATGATGCAGCTTACGAGCTAACATGGGAGGAGTTGAAGGTAATTATGATCGACGAATCCTGCCCTCCTCATGAACGCCAAAAGCTGGAGGACGAATTCTGGGGAATCAAGCAGAAGGATGGAGACAACGCTGCTCTCACTGCTCGCTTCAAGCAGCTTAGTATCATATGTCCCGATCAAGTCAAGACCTCAGATCAAGCCATCAAGAAGTACATTCGAGCTCTACCCGACTGTGTAGCCGACTTTGTTCACGCCGCCAAGCCAGCAACGATCGAAGAAACCTACCTGCTAGCCGCTGAGATTAACGACAAGCGGGTAAAGTCTGGTTTCTGGGATAAGCAAACCAAGTCCATGCATCAAGCCACCGCAACACCCACCGACCCATCTGCTCAACGCTCCAAGTCATCGAGAAGAAAGAAGAAGCACAACAACAACAGCTCCAGCAACAGGAACTGTGCTGTGACAACTACTGCTGCTCCTCTTCAAGCTGTACCAGCTCAGCAGCAACAAGACCCTCGCTCAGCCCCAGTGATCAATGCACCGCCAGCGAAGCGTGCATACACAGGCCCTCACCCACTCTGCCCGACATGCTCTTACCATCATCCAGTGGGTCTGGCTTGTCGTTTTTGCGCTCACTGTAACCTTTACGGTCATTTCACTGCGAACTGTCGCTATGGTCCCCGTCAAGCCCCAGTTCAAGCCACTATCAACCAAGCTCTTCTCCCTGCCCCTCAAGGCCAACAAGCAGCTCCAGCACCTGCAGTCAATGCTCGAGTCTGCTTTGCATGTGGTGACCCTAACCACTTTGCAAACAGGTGCCCGAACAGGGTGGTTAAGCAAGAGCCCCAGCAGCAACAACCACAACAGCAGCCTCAGCAACAGCAGCAAGCAGCCCATGCCCGAACCTTCAACATCAATGCCCGTCAGGCTCAGGTGGATAACAACGTGGTTAATGGTACGTTCCTTGTGAATGGTATTTATGCATCATGTTTGTTTGATACTGGAGCCGATAACTGCTTTGTGTCATTTGAATTCGAGAAGCTCCTTAGTCGTAAGCGCTCTTATCTGTCCTCGTCATTCGAAGTCGAAGTCGCTGCGGGAAGAACTATTTCCGTTAATTCAGTACTCCGTGATTGTACTCTCGAACTCAACAATCACATTTTCCCAATCGACCTTATTCCAATGCAACTCGGAAGCTTTGACATCATAATAGGCATGGACTTTCTTCGTGAAAACCATGCCGAAGTTGTGTGCTTCGAAAAGATGATTCAATTCTCGCTCGCGAATGGTGATCTATTGTGTGTGTACGGTGAAACAGCGTCGAAAGGTCTTAAGCTCATGTCTTGTATTCAAGCCAGCAAGTATCTCCGCAAGGAATACCAAGCCTTCTTGGCCAACATTGTAGTAGCGGAGAAGGAAAAGAAAAAGAAAGTTGAAGTCAAGGACGTTCCAGTAGTTCGTGAATTTCCTCAGGTGTTCCCTGACGATCTTCCTGGACTACCACCGAGTCGTGATATCGACTTTCGTATCGACCTCATTCCTGGAGCTAACCCCGTTGCCAAAGCCCCTTACCGACTCGCACCATCCGAAATGAGGGAACTCTCGAATCAACTCCAGGAATTACTCGAAAAAGGCTTTATTCGCCCAAGCACCTCTCCTTGGGGTGCGCCAGTCCTTTTCGTCAAAAAGAAGGACGGGTCGTTCCGAATGTGCATCGACTATCGGGAATTGAATAAGCTAACCATCAAGAATCGATACCCCTTGCCCCGAATCGATGATTTGTTTGATCAGTTACAAGGTGCATCATGTTTCTCTAAGATCAACTTGCGTTCAGGATATCATCAGCTACGGATTCAAGAGGAAGACATTCCTAAGACCGCTTTTCGAACCCGTTATGGCCATTACGAATTTGTTGTTATGCCCTTTGGTCTAACCAACGCACCCGCGGTTTTTATGGACCTAATGAATCGCGTGTGTAAGCCTTATCTTGACCGTTTCGTCATCGTGTTCATCGACGATGTCTTGATTTATTCCAAAAAGAAAGCCGAACACGCGCAACATCTACGTTTGGTTCTTGAGTTACTCCAGGGGAACCAACTCTACGCCAAGTTCTCCAAGTGCGAATTCTGGTTGGAGGAGGTTCAGTTTCTGGGTCACATCGTGAATAGTCAGGGTATCCATGTCGATCCAGCGAAGATTGAAGCTGTCAAAAGCTGGATTACGCCTAAGAACCCGTCTGAAGTTCATTCTTTTCCCGGGCTCGCGGGCTATTATCGACGATTCATTGAAGGATTCTCCAAGATCGCTGTGCCACTTACCGCTCTTACTCATAAGGACAAGCCTTTTGTGTGGGGAAACGCACAAGAGACTGGCTTTCAAACGCTCAAGCATATGTTGTGCAACACTTCGATTCTTACGCTGCCCGACGGAAGCGACAACTTCATTGTCTACTGTGATGCTTCTAACCTTGGTCTCGGCTGTGTCCTCATGCAGCGAGACAAGGTTATAGCCTACGCATCTCGTCAGCTCAAGATCCATGAGAAGAACTATACAACCCATGACCTCGAGCTAGGCGCAGTTGTCTTTGCATTGAAGATTTGGCGACACTACCTGTATGGCACTAAGTGTACAATCTACACTGATCACAGGAGTTTACAACACATCTTTAATCAGAGGGAGCTTAATATGCGTCAACGCCGATGGATAGAACTTCTCAACAATTACGACTGTGAGATTCGTTATCACCCAGGCAAGGCGAATGTGGTTGCCGACGCGCTCAGCAGAAAGAGTTACGTGCTCAGTACCCGAAACATCCAAGCCCAGCACAACCTCGAAACCCTTATTCGTGAAACTCAACATGCTTGCTTTAACGAGCGTACATTGAAGAAGGAGAGAATCTATCACGATGTAGCTCAGTTAGTAAGCAAATCAGATGGGATATTCTATTATCTGGATCGAATTTGGATCCCTAAGCGGACCGAATTGCGAAAGATTATCATGAATGAAGCCCACAAGTCCCGATATTCTATTCATCCCGGTGCAGCCAAGATGTACCAGGACCTGCGTTATAAGTACTGGTGGTCGGGTATGAAACGGGATATCGCTCTTTATGTTGGAAGCTGTTTAACTTGCGCAAGAGTCAAGGCTGAACATCAAAGACCTTCTGGCTTACTCGAACAAACGCCGATACCTATATGGAAGTGGGAGAGTATAGCTATGGATTTCATAATGAAACTCCCGCCCACGCCATCAGGTCACGACAGTATTTGGGTTATAGTTGATCGTCTCACGAAGTCAGCCCACTTTTTGCCGATACGAGAAGACTACAAGGTGGAACGACTAGCCCAAATCTACACCGACGAGATCATTTGTAATAATGGTATGCCTCGTGACATCATTTCAGACCGTGACGCTCGGTTCACTTCGCGATTGTGGGAAACGTTTCAAGCGGCCCTTGATACGTCGCTTAATCTGAGTACTGCATTCCATCCTCAAACCGACGGACAGACTGAAAGAACGATCCGTACTCTTGAAGACATGCTCTGAGCGTGTGTCATAGATTTTGGTGGTAGTTGGAACAAACACCTGCCATTGGTGGAATTCTCGTACAATAACAGCTATCATGCCAGCATCCAAATGGTACCTTTCGAGGCTTTGTATGGTAGAAGATGTCGATCGCCTATTGTGTGGTATGAGATCGGTCACTCGCAACTAACCGGTCCCGAGATTCTACAAGAAACGATTGACAAAATCCACCAGATTCGAGACAACTTGGTGAAAGCTCGGAACAGACAGAAAAGTTACGCCGATAAAAGACGCAAGCCCCTTGAATTTGAAGTTGGTGACTACGTACTCCTAAAGGTATCCCCTTGGAAGGGTGTGGTCAGATTCGGCAAGAAAGGAAAACTAGCGCCTCGATATGCTGGACCGTTTAGGATTCTGGAAAGAATCGGAAAAGTTGCCTACAGACTCGAACTACCGGAGGAACTCAGTAACGTCCACCCGACTTTCCACGTCTCTAACCTCCGAAAATGCCTTGCTGATCATTATCTAATCGTACCACTCGACGATCTTCAGGTCAACAAAACCTTACACTTCGTGGAAAAGCCTGTCGAAATCATGGATCGCCAAACCAAGCAACTCAGGCGCTCACGCATCCCTATCGTGAAGGTCCGATGGGAAGGCAAACGAGGCGCGGAGTTCACCTGATCTTCTTTGGCACATTTACTTATTGCAATTACTGCTTCGGTTTTCTCTAACCAACGCAGTGTTGCAGTTGCCCCTTCATTACCTGCAAACTCTGCTGGTTTACAGGCAAGAAATCCTTTGTAGGTGCAACCAGGTGTTGCAGCTTTCATTTTCTTAAGGAGTGGGGCTTGCCGTGGATCGTCGTTATGATTATCATGATTGCCGCCTCCGTTTACACTATTACTAAAATTATCTTCCTGAGTACGTTTACTAGGAATAATTTGTTGCGGTTCAACAGGTTTCTGAGCAGCAGCCATGATTGCTGGAATAGCATTGGCTATCCCCTGAGTAATGATATTTTCAATATCTTGTCTAGTCATATACTGGTTTTCCTGGTTTTGCTCAGATTGTTTCTCTTCATTAACTGGTTCATTATTAGCGTTTTCCATCTGATGATTATTATAGATATAAACTATTAGTGTCAAATAATTGATAATCTAACAAACAATTACACATAATCACGAAATCTTATCAACACACATATCTAGCCAAAATTGTCGATGCTTCGACTTCTATTTTGTTTTATAAGTTGTATAGGCATCCATACACACTATTTATCTTACAAGGTCTTATTTCCCATTTTACAGAGTTATATTTTACTACTATTGCTATTATACAAACAACCTCCCAAACCCTTTCATTTTTTTGTCAACAGGTAGATTAGTAGTGACGCTCCCTCTCGTCATACTTCCAGGAGATTTGTTCTCCCATCTCCCGAATTCTATTTCCTGTACCTATCAGCTCTTCACCAAACTGGCGAAGTTCGGCCAAGTTTTCATTGCTCAGTGGCTGGTTTGGTATGGGTTCTAGGTCAAATTGTGGGAGAAAGGAATAAGGACTATTAATCATGTTTTGAAATTGCCAGTCATTCGTCCACCATTCTTCCATTTGGCCTAAGGGTCGAGTGTGGATTAGTGGGTCTGGAATAGATGGTTCCAGATTTATAGGAAGTTGAATTTCGGCTGGGTAAGGGTATAGATTATTGTGAATAGGGCTAATGATATCAGAATTTGCCAGTAGACGGTCTATTTCGTCTTGAAATGTGATTTCTTCAGGTTGTCTAGAGCTCTCTCCAATTTCTATTCCTTTTTGTTTAGGACTTTCCCTGATTTCTATCTCTGCTGGTTTAGAATTCTCTCCGATTTCGATTCCTTTTCCTTTGTCTATAGGGTTTTCTACTTTAGGGAGTTTCCTAGTGGCTGGCTTCCTCCTGCGCACTTTCCTCCAACCTACATATCTTCGTCTTTTCTTAGCTTTTGCTTTCTCAGGAGGTGGAACTTGAAATTCCACGGGTTCCTCCACATCAGCAAAGTAACCAATAAAATCGTGAGAGACTTCGATTGGTACTGGGTATAGATTGAGATTCTGAAATGCTTCTGATATCTCATTCATGTTGTTTAGCATATATGCAAAATGCACAAAAAATGCTAAGTTAAAACTTTGGAACAAAGTTTAACAAATAAACATTGAAGTTTTTTATTGCATACTAATTTGTACAAAAGACAACGGGAAAGTGAACACGCGAGGATTTATTTATTTACTGGGTAGTATTTCTAGATCAGGCTTATTGATAGTTTAGATGTTGGCATTTTCTGCTACAGTAGCTAGCATATAAAGATTTGCCCATTTTTCGTCTAATTTGTCTTCCCAGGGTGGAGTATTGCCTATTTCCTGGGTTTCTGGGTTAAACCTCACTTTCTTTGGTTGGGATTTCTTTCCTTTTTCCTGACTCTTTCTAAGTATTGAATTTCTTTTATTGGGAGAAAGTGGTTTTTCAAACTGGACTTTACGAACAAATATTCCCTCATCCATATTTGCGGGATATTTTGAGGAGGTTCCTTTTTCCTTGGGTGCAGTATCTAATTTATGATAGATATCTGAAAGTCTCTGCTTACCCATACTGTAACTAACAATTAATCAGTTAATAAAACAAATAATCACAAAATAGTAATTGATAGAATTAAGTATTTTGCTAAATACTTAATTTATCTAAATCAGTAATAGGCTTAAATCAGTGGCTCTGATACCACCTTTTCCTGTCACGACCCTAGCCCTGGTTTGACTAGGTCCAGAGCCGCGGGACAGGAATCCCGTGGTATCTAATTTAGGCGACAGCGGAAGTCTTTTTAATACAGGATCTTTTAATATTCAAATGCTCGTTTACTTTATTACATAAAGTTTAGGGATAAACCCTGTAATTTACAACAAGATGATTTCCCGGGGAAATCTTTATTTCTTAAAACATGTTTCGTTATTTATTTACATTGAGCCAGTTCTCTAAGCTTTGTAGTGCTTCACGGCACTTTTCTTGGATCACAACAGATCACCTGAAACATGTTTGAAAAAGGTTTTGTCAGCGGGGAAATACTGAGTGAATCATTCTTTTTATGTAAAACAACATTTAGTTATAATCTACAGTATTAAGAGCGATTACAATGTTTCTAATATCAAACCAACTACCCACGGTACTTTGTCACTCGACCCATTGGCCCTCTCAATGTCCAATGGTGTCTGTGATTATGGTCATATCACCCATTGGCTGCCCCAATGGTGAAGATTATCAAGTAATGTATACAAAACCCCACATACCGGCTGTAACTTGGTGATTACAAAGACTTAATCCCTGTAATTATAACTTTGAAAAATAATTTGGAGTTTTGTAAATTAGTTGATAAAAAGAGAATGACTCACATTGCAGATTTAACGAGCAGAGTATAAGCCTACTGATTAGCCTTGATTAACCTAATTTAAATAACAATGCACACAACTGGGTTAGTAACTAATACAGCAGTTACGACAATTCACGAGATTAAACCCTCACAACGATTAACCAAGTGCAATACTTAAATATCCAGCGGATTCACAACGAATAACAGAGCGTAGTCCGGATTTGGACAATACTCAAATATTCAAGTCGAAATCACGACGAATAACAAAGTATAAACTCAATTTGAGCAGCACTCAAACAATCGTTGGATAGTTACAATCGATCTGACGTTGAATCGTAATAGCGATCGAGTTATTACCCTGTTTTGCGGCAGCGATTCGTGAATCGTGTGTGTTTTTATAGCATTTCGACTATATCTCAGCGGACATTTGGAATTTTAACGTCGTTTCAGTGTCAGAATTCAAGTCCCAAGGCCCTCTATTTATACCCGAAATTGGCGCCTCCCGCTAGTCGCGGAAGAATTCGTGGTACGTGCCGCGTATCGCCTGGGGTGACAATTTAGGGTAGGGTAGGTTAGTCACCTGCCTAGCCTTGCTGAGTTGCTGGTTTCGCGAATTTTATTAGTGACAACGAATAATAAGGATAATCGTCCATTAGGGTTTACCCCCCTCGGGTTTTAGGGGCCCTGATCCTAATTCCAATTGTTATGAAAATTTTAGGGTTTATGCAGAATTACTTGGGTTTCTCAATTAGGGTTTCCTTAATAGACAATTAGCATAATAAGTATTGATTTTAGTGAGAGTTGTTACATCTATCGTATTCGTATCATCGTCCATCGAAATCGAAACGTCAAAAATCGTCGCAAAATACTCAAGGTGTGTCGCGGATCGAACAGGAGGTATCCTGATCGAACAGGCCAACCGATCGGCTAGCATCTTGCCAGCCGATCGAGCAGCCCATTCGATCGGAGCTCCTGGCCGATCGGCTGCCACTTTCCCCTTTTGGAAGCCTATAAATAGGGCTGTCCTTGTCTTCATTTCCACTTTTGGAAAGTTCTGACCGGCCAACTCCTATTCTTCATCTTTTCTCAGATTTCTCTCAACTCCGGTAAGTTTTCACTCTAACTCTTGTACGTTTTTTATCATTACCTGATTCTACACCTTTCTATCTTTCAAAACTTGGATTTTAACCGTGAAATCACTAAGATCTAAGTGTTCTTGAGTGATGTCATCATGGTGTTCTTGAAGAACATCAAACTTTGGCCTCATTCAACCATGAATAGCTTAGATCTAACCGATTTCCACATAAACAAGTTAAGATTTATCAAAGGTCTAAACATCCACAAGTTGTGAAGGATTGAAAGAAGGAATCCCAACTTTCTTTCAACTCTTTTACACTCAATGCCCGCAAACCGATAGAAACTGAGCTTGAACCGGCTAACTGAATTTATATAATAGTTGTTGTGGAAACTTCTGGACAATCTGTTTCGCTCAGTGTCGCGCCCCGATGATTCCGCCATCGGTTGGGGTGTGACATGCAATTTCCTCCCGTCTTTTTTAAACGTCAATAACTTTTTATAGGTAACTTTTTTTTAAAAAAAAAATTACACCATAATAACGAGCGTTTTTTTATCTTTAATATGAGTACCATATTGCTATACTTATATAGAGAAAAAATGTTTTTCGATTAGATGATTTGTCTATGTTTATACAGTGGTGTTTTAATTGTATTATGATTCAAAGCGTGGTGTTTTAAACACATACTGGAATGCTGGTGTACTATACGATGAACATGCGAAGAACATCTACTGGAATGTAGGTTTAAAATGCCATGGTGTTTTAACATATGGAATCTGGAACATCTACTAGCATGCAGATGTAAAACACCATTCATGCAGGTTTAAAACACCATGTACAATAATCATACTATGAACATTATACTAAGAACACATTCTGGAAATGGAGGTAGTGTTTTTAATAGTGTTATATACTTATTGATTGGTGTTATATAATTATTGAATGGTGTTTTATACTTATTGAATGATGTTATATAATTATTGAATGGTGTTATATATGTGCTGAATGGTGATTTTGCAGTGTTATTCGTAGTGTTTTTTTATAGAGATCTTTAAAATGGTGTTATATATACTTATTGAATGGTGTTATATAATTATTGAATAGTGTTATATACGTGCTGAATGGTGGTTGCAGTGTTATTCGTAGTGTTTTTATAGAGATCTTTAAAAAAAATCATGTTCCTATAAATAAGGTAGCGGTTATGAAAAGTTTTGAATTAATTGAATCAATGATAAAATTACTTGTTTACCCTTTAAATTAATTTAGATTGATGACACATGTCATCTCCGCAATATTTCTCACACTTCTCACACTTTTAACCTTTTTACAATAACCTTACCCCCCTAATTCATCTATTTTATTTTTTTAACTACGATTTCTTGTGTTTTGGTTATCCCACTCCTCAAATTGAAGAGCATTTTTGTCCCACTTCGGTCAGATTATGTTGTTTTAACTGAGCTCATGTTGGCTTCAGAGTTTGGTTTGAGCGTTCACCCAGGAAATCATACCACCCACTTGACAGTTGTGTCACCATAAGAACATAACTCTCTAGCACACGGTAGGACGAAAATCCGAATAAACTAAGGATACAAACTGACAAATTCGCACAAGTACTAGCTCAAATCTTTCTTTGCAAGTTCATCGGTTTTATAATATTTTTTTTGATATTCTCAATTTAAATTTGATATTCTCCATAACTAATATTCTTGCATTTAAATTTGCTTACATTTTATTTGCCGACACGAAAAAGAAGAACAATAAAAAAAATCGCTTTACTCCAAATTTTCTCCATAAATAATATTCTTGCTCCAGTTTCATCAGTTTATTTATATCACTCTCTCAACTCTGTTTAAACCTCTATGGATTTCTGCCAGAATATCTCTCTTTCCGGCGGTCTTCCGGCCACCTATCCGCCGGAGCAACACCTTCATTGCAGCCTTGATAACCTCCTTTCCGGTCACTCCACCATGGTACCTTTCATCTCTCTCCTGTTCTTAATTCAAATGCACCTTAATCTATATGTGTTTTATTTGAACTTATTTAAAAAAAAAAAAAAATCTATATATGTTTTATTTGAAAAAAGGTACAAAAAAACAGAGTATGAGTATCAAATAAAATAGGTCCTAACATACAAAATACCCTTAAGGTAAGGAATGAAAGAGAATTTTTTTTCCCTACTAGTTAAAAAAGATGTTTAATTGTAAAATGTAAAAATAAATTCGTGATTTTATAGTTGTAGAGTAATTATTGTAGGGTAATTATACTTACTCTACAATTTTGTAGAGAAATTATAATTACTCTATAAAATTATATAATTACTCTACTAGTATAAAATCACGATTTTTTTTTTTGAATTCTGGGACTAAATACGTAAAAAAAAGTTTTATAAAAAACAAAACATCTCTTCTTATTTTTTTACGTTGAGGGTATTTTGTATGTTAAGACTTATTTATACAATAAGTTAACCATAAGTTCAATCAACTACCTACTTCTAGTCTTTTTGTGGTCATATTACCTAAAAATCTCATTTTAGCTTTGCCGGTTACAACTAGACATGACACGAACCAAAAATTTACGGATATCTAGTTAAGAGACATTCGATCACCCAGAAAAAAAAAACAACCCTAATGATTTTTTTTTTTTTTTTTGAATTTTTTTGTTGTACCTCATGAATTTATTGTTGTACCCATTTTAAAATGCAGGAAGAAGGTGATATCAACATGGAATGGCTATCAGTTTTTGTGGAGGATTGTTTATCCAGCAGTGGAAATTGCATGCCACCAGAACCAAAACCAAAACCCGAGAGTACAACTTGCAATGCACAAGGTACAAACACATCAACACAACCCGAAGTGAAAGCAACCCATTCCACGCTTAAACTAGTTGTACCTTGCAAAGCAAGAAGCAAGAGAAAAAGAAGCCCAACATGTTGGTTAGCCGAGAGTGAGCTCATTTTACCAAAAAAATGTACAAGTCCATACAGCAGTAGTTTCGGGCAGGACAAGGGGAGCGAAGGGCAGGGACCAAAAAAATGTACAAGTCCCTACAGCCGTAGTTTCGGGCAGGACGAGGGGATTGGCGGGCAGGGGCAAGGAAGGAAATGCACACATTGCCTCTCACAAAGAACTCCACAATGGAGGGCAGGACCACAAGGGCCGAAAACATTGTGTAATGCATGTGGGGTGAGGTACAAGTCGGGCAGGCTGCTGCCCGAATATAGGCCTGCCAAGAGCCCAACTTTTGTGAGCCATAAACATTCTAATTCTCATAAGAAAGTGTTGGAGATGAGAATGTCTCTTTTGCCCTCTTCCTCTATCAATTCCTCTTCTTCTTCTCTTTAGTTAGGGTGAGGGCTTAGTAGTAATCTTCCATATTAGCCCATCATGTAAAAACTAATGGTGATGGTTAATTTTTAGAAACTTGTGTTTTTACTTATTATCTAGCTAATATACAATGATTAAGGTAGTTTTTATTCTTTTGGAGTAGTACACAATAACTTTTTCCATTAAAAATTACACGAATAAATGCCGTGGTTAATTAAAAAGTGCAAAAGTTATTGTCACGTAGAAAGTAAGATTTTAACTAAATTACGTCTTCACATGGCTAAAAAACTCTCATGCCTCTCCCTTCACACTCATAAAGGGCATAATGAAAACAGGGGGCGTGAGCCCCTTGGTGCCCTTCTCATTTGGAGTGTAATGGTTTAACAGAGAGGATGGTGGTGACTTGGCATGGGCTTAACGCCCAAAATGTTCAGTCTAATGACAAACCACTTAAAAAACCGTTACAAAAGTTTATTTTTTTTAACACCAAACTAATATACTTTTAATCTACTTCCATAACCACCGATAGATGTAACATACATAATTTGAACCCTCCACCGTTGGTTACGTCAATTTTATCCTCTTAAAAATGTGACTATTTTTTAAAACAAGAATGAAAAATATAATTTCTTTACCTTTAATCTGTTAGAAATATTTTTAATAAACATTTGAAAAAAATGCTAATTAGACCATGTGTAGTGGTAAGTGAAACAAATGCCTCACCCTTGGGCATGAAGCGACACGTGGCTGCCTAGTAAGCAAAGGGGCATTTGTTAAAAATGGTGTAGTGGTATAATGCCCCGTGATGCCCCAACAATGATTACCCAATTATTATTTTTTTTAGAAAAAGATAAAACAAATAAATGAGTTGGAAATTTGTTATTGGTCAAAGTTTGAAACTTTTGAACAATCCAGCGTTTTAATCAAAACGTCCAAAAAAAAAGCAAAAAACACACTACTAGATGGTGCACAGGCGTTAAAAGGCATGGATGGGGGAAAACACCCAAATTAATATCCACTACGGGTGATCTTAGGTCGATGGAAAGAAAAAAAAAAACCTTTTAAAGTCCTTTAAAATGAATAAATTTAGGATAGAAGAATGAGATGGGGATGTCAAAACACAAAACTATTTTAGGAAGGTCATAAAAGTAGGTTTGACAGAAAAAGTAGGAAAAGAAAAGATAAAAAAACTGTAGCCTATAGGTTTGCAAATCAATTGATTCCACAAAAATGAGTTTAATCACTCCAACCATTTATCATTGTTTAATTTAAGGGACCCGGGGCGGTCCATGATGGATTCCAAGCACGCGTGATCGAAAAAAAAAACACGATCACCGGTTGATTTTAAAACACGTTGACTTTATAACGCGTCATAACTATCACGCGTGAAGAATGATAAAGATGTGCGATGATAATGAACACTCTGATGAGTGACGATAATGATGATGAAGTGATAGGCATTTTCACTAAAATCCATCACTAGTTATGGAATAATGCTTGATGACATGGCGGAACTTGATTGGAAGTTATGAGTGAGTGATGAGTGATGGGCGCCCCTACCCCCTAATCATCCTAAAAAAAACTCTGGACCAATTGATTTTTGATAGTATACTTGACATATGAAAAAAGTGTGAGGTTGCTTAACCTCGGTCCCTTTAAGATAGATCTACCCTTATTGAAGTGTCTTAATGTTTAAGATGTATTGTGTGTTACAATAGCAATAGCGTAGTTACCTCAGCACCACACTAGTTGAAAGTTGAGGCACTCACTTAAAAAGGTCAATACATGATAAAGCTTTAAAAAACCTCAATTTGTTGTATCCAAATTAAATATTTTCGGACTTTTTTAACCGCAAATTTGAATTATTGAGAGACAAAAACTAAATAATGTTGAAAAGATCTTATTTTATAATATATTTTATATTAAAACATAAAAAAAAGAACTGAATAAAAAAGCATATTTAAAAATATATTAAATATTATAAGTTATTTGAGAAAAACTAAATAATATCTTGAAGAAAATAAAAGGGGGGGGGGGGGGGGGGGGGGGCTCGAGCCATTGACGTTCTCACATTAGCTCATGCACTTTAGTTAAAGAATCTCACGTGTAACCCATCCTGCTTGGGGCTATGTCAAAGGTCGACTTCTCGACCGCTATAAGAGCGTGCCCCCTGATGCGCGGGAACCGGATGGAATCCGTAAACTCCCGCCCCCGTTAGGTTCGGGTTGACCCGTATTAAAAAACGGGTCAACTTCAGGTTGACCTGTACAAAAATGGGTTGACCCGTTAATCCGTTTAACTATTTAAAAAAAAAACTTTTATATTTTTGTTTTTTCCGTTTTTATTCTATATGGTTAGTCATAATAACGTTAGTTTGACACATTATATTATTTACTTGTCACACTCATACTCAACATTAAACACATTATCGATAACCCGCTTAAAACTCAACAACTCGCTTATAAATCGTCAACTTGTATGACTCATTCAAATATATGGGTTAAACGGGGTGGGTTCGGGTTGACCCACATCTATATGTGTGCGGGTTAGGGTTGAAATCTTTGACCCAAATTATAATAGGAATATTGGATTTTAATAATCCCAACTATTCGTTGTTGGCCGCCAACAGTCCCAACTTAAAAAATAACCACTGGCACTCCCAACTATTGACATATTGGCCATCAATGGACCTTGAGTAACAGAAATCTAACGCCGTTAGTTATTTTTTTTCAATGTTTTATGTTTCGGCTTAATTTCTTTGCATTAACACGCCACAACGGGCGTACATGGTTCAAAGATTTTACTTTGCTTTTCGTTCGGTGTTATTTTTTTCTTTTTAATTTATTTTGTTTTTATGAGCTTTTCCGGTATTGGTGGTCACCGACAGTGGTGTAGTATTGGTGCTACTTGGCACGATTTACGCCCCTGCCGCAACGCGAGGATATGTTAATACTAGTTATTATTAATTAGTAACATTTTTGTGCATGAGATGTTATACCTCATGGGGTTTTAGAAAAACTATTTTTTTAGTTTTAACCCAAAACTTTTCTTCTTTTGTAATTTTAACTCTACAAAATTTGTTTTTCTAAATTTTAACCCAAAACTTTTCATTATTTGCAATTTTACCTCACAGCTTTTTTTATCTTTCGTAACTTTTGTTTACGTTTCTTTCTAAATTTTGCGAGTTAACATGACACACTGTATGTGTGTGGTTCAACGTTTTTACGTTTCGTTCAAAATTTTGCGACTTAACAAGGCGCAATGTGCACGTGTGGTTCAATGTTTATACGTCTATTTTTTTTGTTTGACAGATTCAACGCAACATGCGGCTTCTAGATCGAACCAGTGTTAGTAGTTGCTGGCAGTGGTGTGACATTAATGTTATTTGGCACGGCCGCTTAATTGTAGTTATATATAATAAAATGAGTCAGATTTATACATTTTATTTTCATGGTACCCAATAAACCAATAAATATTTCTTATCTACGCTCTTAATAATTTTAATAAAAAAAATGCTAACTTGTTTGCAATAATACACCGATTTTCAAATGAATAAAAACAAAATCCCTTTGCAAGATTTCTCATGTAAAATTAAAGAATACATCCTCATCATCATTGTATATGTACAACACTTGCTGCAAAGTGTACAACTGCTAAAGAAGCAGATTTTGGCTTCTTGTGCTGGATTTTGACTATTGAGACCATCTCTATTCTTTACACATATCATCATATCAAATGCACATGCGAGATTTCAAAATTGGAGACACAAAAGGTCCCAAGAAAGTACAAGCACCCATGTTCACCTTTATAGTTTTTATGAATATGAATATCAATTATGAATATGAATTATGAATATGAATATGAAATATGAAATGAAAAAATATATATTAATATATTTTAAATTCATCTGTTAATTTAAGTTATCTAGTTTTATTTGATTGTGAGCAGGCCCACTTCTTTCATTTTTTAGTATCATTGGGAAGATGAACCAAGTCACTCGTCCTTGATATGGCGTTTGCAATGCTACATCCTTGGGACAAACGGCACGCATTACAAACGTTAATTTATGTCCTCTCTGGATAGACAGAGTTAGCCAACAAGTCAAAACGAGCAATCTTAGAGAAGAAACAAGTCGTTTTTAAGAAGTATCAATTGGGTTCGGGTCAAATTAAGTTCTAACCAGTTTAGACTCTGTTGACATGAGTTGTTTTAGAATAAGACATAAAATATCAAAGTGGGTATACCAATTCATCTCATATGGTGTAGTAGGGAGGTGGGAAGTGGTGTGGGTCCGGGTCAAACCGAGTCCTAACCAAAACTGACTCACTTGAAATGAGTTGTGTTAGAGTATTCACATCCCTTTCACCAAATTCCGTAAGGGTGGTCTATATATTATAAAAAATGGTTGCAAGTGGATAAGAGAGAAATGTCCATTTATATATTTTAAATCTTATTCAAAACCAAACTAAATTTGAAACATAACCAGAGAAACCTACATCATGGTAACCTTTATACGAGCTCGCCTGTTTTGTTATATACACATTTTAACAAATTTTTTCAAACCATTTTCGAGCCAAGTACTGGTTCAAGATAACTCGCTGGTTAACACGCTCAAATAATATATAACATAAGACAGCTAGCCATTGGCAGAATTTGGCACTTGTAAATTTTCAAACCCATCCTTTGATTCTCACTTGCTTTCCTTAGGCAGTTTAGTATAATGTAATGTTATTTGAGACTAATATAATTTTTTAATAAACACGATGACGCAAAATTATCAAAAGTAAAAAAAGAACAGGTCAACTTATCTTGTTACGAGCTGACTCTAGTTGAATATGAGTTAGGGGCTGTTTGTTTACCTCTTAATGAGACTCTTACTGGTTCAGCACTTAATGGTTCAGACTGTTTGTTTCGCGAGCCGATGTCTGAATGGTTAAGCATTATACTAAGTCTGAATGGTTAAGACCTCTAATCTGAATTGGTCAGACATTTGCCTCTAAACGGTTAAGCATTATACTGGCTCTTAATGGTTCAGACCTCTTACTGATTCAGCACTTAATGGTTCAGACCTCTTATTGGTTTAGCACTTAACCATTCAGAAGTTGCCAAACAGCCCCTTAAACTTCTATCTCGGATCGTATTGTCTCCATTACCATTGAGGAGACAAAATTTTGCGTCTTTTCTAATAGTTTTACGATTGAAGAGAGTTTGAATACGGATGTGGTTGACATCATGTCTAACTACTTATTTATATATCTCTTCGGTATTAATAAACCTAGAAAAGAAATCTGACCATGTAGGCGGCAATGCAACTATGCAAAACTTGAAAATATGCTAAAACATTAAAAGCGGCCACAAGTGTTTACACAAGGAGCTCATCTTCAAGAAAACTGTACTCGAATTTGAATTCGTTTTTGATTCTTTGGCACCTGCAAATCAATAACCAACTGTCAGCATGATGACCTCGTGCATTTGAATTCATTTTTTATTCTTTGGGTACATTTGTTTGTTTGGTAATTCAATAAGATAAACGATACATGAAAAGCGAGATTTTAAGTAACCATACCAGCCTTGTTGCATCTCTTCATTGCCCATGTGAAAATCAAAGTAGACATAAGTTCCGAGTTCATAATCATCGGTAGCAACCTTGGGTTCTTCATGTCGTTGAAACCATGTGTTGAACTTTTTATGGTATCTCCATGATTGTTTCTTCAGTTCTTTTGCAGCTAAATACTGTTGATACGTGTTCTGTATAAAAAAACAAACACATTAAAGAGCAACATTCATGTAATTTTACCCAATATGCGTGGCTATATGTATAACTGTAAAAGAGAAGTACCTGCTGATAGTAAAATGCAAAAAACAGAGTATCGGTCCCAGTGTTATCAGATCCGTGACGTTCCCAAAAGGCTGGATTGCTAACGATCGGAGCCTGCACTTGGGGATAGCTTTGAGGGGTCACAGCAGGGTGCCTCTGAAATCCAGATAAAGAAAAATAACAAAAAAAAAAAAAAATACAAGATGCGCACAAATTGTAGAGGTGGCAAAATGAACGGGTCAGGTAATCTGAAACACTTTTTTGTTAGCATTACTTCTAAAATCTTTCATTGATAATTAGCGTCTCAGATACTCAGATAGTTTAGGATTATTGGTCTAATAGAGTAAGAGCAAGCGTTGCTATTACAAAAAAAAAAAAAAAAAAAAAAAAAAAAAGATACTCAGATATGATTACCAAACTATATCATTTAAAAAATAAACTTTTTTAACAGAATGATTACAAATACATAACATGAACTTCACCATGGGTACATTTTTGGTATCGGTCAGGTTGACGTGAAGCATTTATGTCATTACATATTTTATATCTAACTAGGGTCGGATATTATTCAAAAATATTATCATTTCAGCAATAATCTAATTTTTAGAGTACTGGAACGGGTACGGGATCGGGGTACGGGGACGATACGGGAACGAGGAACGGCAAAACTCAAAATTCCAAGATACGGGTACGGCAATAAAAATTATAAAAGAATAAAAAATATATTAAACAAATTCCAAAAATACTACATCTTCCAAAGGTAATTAATTATCAATAATCAAATCATTTTCAAATTCCGGTTCATCTAGTGAGAGATCGGCAATCGATAGAGAATTAGAGATGATGAGACTTGAGAGTTTAGAGATTAGAGAAGCCGAATATGATAGTTCTATTTATTTCATGGCTGGTTATGGAATTTGAAAGGGTTAAAACCCTAAAAATAAATGGAAACGGGCTGGATACTTCTACCTGATACGTCCCCGACATTGGAAACTTTTGGGAAACGTCCCCGACGAGTACCCATCGCGTTTCCGTCCCCGACAAGTACCCGAGACGGGTACGACCAAATAAATGGAGTCCCCGTGCTACATAGCTTTGGGAACTTTCAACCACACGTCTGACATGTTTCTTTTCAACCTACTTTTTTTTTTAATTTCAGCTATTTCACCGGTTAAAAATCAAACAAGAAACTAATTCACCATTTGGTATGGGTCAGGTTGGGTTGACCAGATCAGATGCACTTTTGTCTAGTGTGCTTCTATTAAATATTAATGTGTCAAGATATGATTACAAAGAACTATATCATTTCAATAATAATCTAATTTTTTGAACAAATGATTTAGGGGGTTTTATGCGTTAAAACTATACTTAAGACATCTTTCAACCCATCTAACCTGTGCTTTACCTAATTTTTAACAGTTACAGAAAACAAAACCGAAACTAAAAGATGCAACTAAAAGTAGTATAGCACAAGGAAGACAAAGTCTTCATACCGGAATGTAAGTCTTTGCACGTTCAGAATCTTTGGGTTGTGGAAGCTTGTAAAAGGAAGACTCTAGCAACTGCAAGATGTATTGCTGATCATGAGTGGGTCCCACGGTCGAACTTAAGCCACTGGGGTTGTCACCAACTGCACCAAGGTCAGACACACTTCTTCTACCAATCACCCCCAAGCTAGCAGTTTGACCAGGCTGTAATGGTTGACCAGGAGAGAGATCCACATCTCGGGTCACTTTATCTGCCTCGGTCACTGAGCCAGGTACTCCAGCCTACAGTAACAATTGCAGAAGCAATTAAAAATTACAAAATTTTTAAAGTTTTGACAAGCAGACACCAAAACTTGCTTAAATATAAACCTGAGTATCTACTGTGTATGACACCTTTGAAACATCCTCATTGGCGGTATTTTTGTCAAGCACATTACTTGTGACAGAATCATCCAACTGATTTTGATGTTGCTGAGGTTCATCTACTTGAGAGTACAGATTGTTATTTACAAAATTATTATACACTTTTTCAAGGCAAATATCAACTTAGACCGCTATGTTTAAAACACAAAAGAAGTCAAAGGCTATTATTTAATCATTTAAACATACCAGTATCTTTCGAACCCGTTGGTATGAGTATTGAACTTTCTTTTTGCTGTTCTGATGTGGCAACAATAAGGCCTGCACCTTGAGGTGATGCAGCTGAACTTTGAGAGTTGAGCTGTAATCATAAACAAAGTGAATAACATCCAATTATCCAAACACATTTAATAGCGTTATATAATAACGGACAAGACAAAAGACGTACCTGTTTAAGAAGTGGGTTCTGCTGTGTAGTAAATTGTTTATGATTTCCACCAGAAAGGGAAGGCATGCCAAGTAGGGTACCCTGACCCTGTTGCACGTGTTGTAACCGTTGCAAATAATTCTCCCTTTGGTCTGGTACAATTTCAGGTCTTCTATGAATCTGTCATAATAAGTAGCATAAAGATATCTACGGTTCATAGCTAGCAAACTATTTATACCATATTATCATTAAACAGTTTTATGTATTACAATTCATAAAACTTCTTTTTTCTTCGTAACGTCAAAGCTCTTGTGATTTCTAATTAATGATACAATCAAAAACCATTGGCAAGATGGCTAAAAATGTTGATGTCAGTATATATATATATATATATATATAGAGAGAGAGAGAGAGAGAGAGATTAGCAACATACCCCTTCATGTTGACTTTGAAAGGGGCTTCCAGGCCTCCATTGTAAGCCTGAAACTCCAGAAGCCGAAAACACCCTGCTTGTAACCCCTGCCGCCTCACCATTACTGCCACTGTCACCGCCGCTAACAGCATCACCGGCCTTGCCACCTGGCGGCAATACCATTCTACTATTCAAAGAAGAAACCAATGGCGACACAATTCCACTACCACCAAGTCTCTCATCAGCTCCTAACATAGCTCTCCGTGGCGTTTCTAACGAAACTCCAAGGGACCCACTGCTAGAAACCGTACCACTAGCGGTAACTGGTATGGAGATTGCGGGTATATTGGTCACACCAGTTCTACCAACATTCCTTAACCCTGATTCGGGAAGGGCTGGAGATGGTTTTCGACCGATCTCTTCCCCCTTGGCTGCAATGTTTATCGAAGAGGGAGAAACGGAAGAGGTTGAATTGTCCAAAATGCCCTTAACGGAACTTGAACCTACAGGGATTGCTTGGGTTCCTGTTGGGGAAGCAGACAATATTGAAGCGTTTTTAGGGCCCGCATCATTAACTTGCTCCTGGGTTGTATCTCCCTGTTGAATAGATGTTGTAGTTGTGGCCTAAAAAGGTTTAAAAAAAAAGAAGATGAAGAAGCCAAGACCACATTTGCATATTAGAAATATATAGACAGACACATAACAAAAAATAGCATAAAAGTCAACTTGCTTAAGGAACAAATTTCGCATATTTACAGTATTACCAAGAACCATATAGGGAGTAGGGGTGTTCATCGGTTCGGTTTACGGTTTATTTGGTTTATTAGGTTTTCAAAATTTTCCAAATTCAACTAAATTTAATCGGTTTGGTTACGTTTAAAAACCAAAAAAGCGGATTTCAACCAAATTCAACCGAATTAAACCTAACTCCTAAGTACTTTTTTCCTATATTATATTCTTGTTTGTGTTCCGAACAACAAGTCAGCAACTGATTTAAACCGAATAATCAAGCCACACAACATATTAATAAACCCTAGTTTATACTTTGAAGTTCAAAGCCTAGATTGCATAAGAAATGAGGGGGCTTTATTTTGAATTGGGCTTTAGATTTAGCATTTGGGCTAATAAATTTTATATGGTTTATTTAAATATTATTACTTTTATTTATTAATTAATAAAATTAGCGGTTTATTCGGTTATCCAAATAAACCTAATAAACCAAATAAAAAAGTTGTGGAACCAAAAACCAAATTCACAATTCGGTTTCGGTTAAAAACCAAACCGAACACCGAATTCGTTATTCGGATCAGTTTTTTTGGTTATGACTATGGTTTTATTTGGTTTTGGTTTTTTGCTGAACACCCATAATAGAGAGTATGAGCTGTAAGCCTGTAACTTGAAAATATAATACCGCAATTTAGAATTCATTTATATTTCTAAGTAGAGGTGTTGCATACCACAGACGGAGCCGATGATGGAGACAACGCAGATTTTATGCTTAAACCAGCACCAGTAGCGCCAGCACCCTGCAAAAACATAACATTAACTATGAATCTATGATAATGGCATATTCTTTCATGATATACTGACAGTTGGTATTATCAACAATCAATTACTGTGTGATGATTGCAATATTACAAAGGGTGAGCATAAAACCGAAAAAACCAATTTAACTGAACCGAAATTTACGGTTCGGTTACGGTTTTACATCTTTTAAAAACCGGAAAAAAAACGAATAACCTAAAACACCATTTTTAATGTTTGTCATATACTGATTTAGGAATTATTAGTTTTATTTTTGAATGTTAAGTATTTATCATAAAAACATTAACATGTTTATCTATCTTTAAAAAAATGTATCTATTGCCTACAAGTAATAACAAAATCTAACATATAAATTAAACGATTTTCAAAGTATTATAAAAAACCGTCTTAATTAAAATTTTTGGAGAAACATAAAAATAGATTAGAAGGTTAGGTTTATGTGAACAATATTAATTAAAAAGCTTAAATATAAAAACTTAAATGTAAACAACTAAGAAAGATTCTTGAATCTTGGATTATACTTTTTTATTTTGAATCTTGCGTAGTTTTGTTCCAAAAACCGAAAAAACGGAACCAAACCGTTGCTAAAACCAAAACCGAACGGTTTTCAAAAACCAAAAACCAAACATTTCAGTTTACGGTTTCAGAATTACCACAAAACCGAACCGAACCGTACCGTGCACACACATACCCATTGTCGATAGGTGTCTTAAAAAATGTATGATAGATTAATATCATAAATAAAGAGATGAAAAGGAGTGTGAGTTAAAAAAGAACTCAAAATTAACGGAACAATAAAACATGTTTTCAATTTACCTTAACAAGACCAGGTGGACCGCTGGTAACTAGATCTTCGAGTGACTCAACCTTGTCCAACGGTAAGGTGCTGTATAGCATGTCCACGTCATCAAATTCATCAAAATCTTCCTGTAAAAGAAATGAAAAAAGTCCTTAGTATTGAAAAACGAGCAAGAACCCAAACTTTAAAAAATCCATGAAAAAATGTAAAAGAAAAAACCTGATTTCGTTCCACATAGTCGTCCAAGAAATCCTTAATATCATTAACTTGCTCGGGACTCAACTCATCATTATCCAGCAGTCTCAATAGCAACTCTAACTTCATTATGTGAGCTTTGTGCCGAGTAATTGATGACTCTAGATGGGTCTGTGAAACATAATTATCGGATCATGCGATTGTAACATATAAGTATATAACTGTCAAGACGTTGAAGTTCTAATTTATCTTACCAATCTTGGTGGCCTTGTTTTCCCCTTTTTAACAGATAGTCCCTCCATCTCAGCTTCAAAACTATCAATTTGAGATTCCAGCTCAGACACCTAATAAAAAAGTATACTTACAAGTTAATGTCCAATTGATGCATATAGTAACAAAAGCAATAGTTTCATACCGTATTGTTCAGCCAGTCTCTGGTCTCTGACTTCGCTTTCTCTTTCGGATCCTACAACAGAAAATCAACAAACAAGCCTCACTAAAACAAACTTAAACCCCTTGTTAATCTTACATTTTATCAGCATATGTAGAAAAGGGCGATGTCCACATATGCTCAATCCAGATTCATAAAACATAATGGAATATATCAATGCCTACTGTTTTAGGCTGCTGTCCGAGGCCTTCCTTAGAGAATGCTTTTGTCTTTGTTTCCTTTTCACAGATCTTAAACCGTTCCATTTCTTTTTCAATAAGCTTCCGTGCATCCATCAGAGCCTGCTCATAAGACGCACTAACCTATGTCAACATTCGTCAGAATGAAAAATTCTGTTGTCAACAAAGAAATGGACATTCAATAAAGAAACAAGTATCTTTCTGTATACTTGGTATTAAAACGCGAGAAGCGCGCAAAAGCGACAAGGTCCAAAACCAAGAAATGAAGCACCAAACGCAAGAGCGCACCGCTTTTCGTACCCGAGGGCCGAGGCACAAATAATTATATATATTTTTTTATATGTTTCCTATAAGTTTCTAGCATCATTTACATATATTTAGACACAAATAAGCTTTATATATGTTATAAATTATAATACTGAAATTACATACATGTACAACCTAAAAAGCACGCTATACAACAACCTGCTGCAAAAACGCGCCTCAGGAGCGCTTCTTGTAAAACGCACGCCTTGTGTAGGCTGAAGCACTGCACGCTTTTTTAAACAAGCATATACAAACTAATACTTCACTACTTAAGACAGAATTGTGAAAGAACTTGAAAGACAATTAGACAAAACAGCTCTGCAAGAATGACAGAACAACATTTAGCTAATGCTGCAGATTTCACAATTATTATCAATACTACAACACTAAGGCAAACAATAATCATTACTTCTATAACTTATACAAACAAAATTCATAATAAGCATCTATGAATATTGTTAGTGTGGTAAAATATCGGACATCGGTCAAGGACCAATATTTGAGATATCGGTTATCACGGTGGGATATCGGTAATTTTAATATCATGCTAAATTTATATATATAGCAATTTAACACTAACAACTCAGTATACTCTCCTACCATTAACAAATTAACCTTTTGCAACTAGCAAAACACTAACAATTGTAGCAAGTAGGAACTGACTAAGACTTAAAACACAAACATTTAACAATTAAGACTTAAAACACTAATAACAACAACAAGAAGAAGAAAGACGAATGGTAGAACCATGGTTTTAAAAAACGCCTGAGGCGTGCGTCTCAAGGCGAAACGGCCAAAAAACGAGTCTGAGGCGCGCCTCATCGGGTTTTTACCTGCATATGCGCCTCAGAGGGGCTGAGGCGCTAAGAAAGGCTGCATGTATGTTTTTGACCTTTTGTGTCAATTTCAAGCATTACATGTCTTTTTTATGTATGTTTTTGATGAATCCGATGATGAAATTAGTTAGTATTATTATTTTTATAATATATATAATTTTTATATTTATTTATTAATACCGCCTCGGCCTTACGTCTCGTTTCGCCTCGAGGCTTACGCCTATGAGGCGAAGGGAAAACGCCTCGAAACTCGTTTCCGTTCCTTTAAACCTTGGGTAGAACTAAGAAGAAACGTATTGATATCGGGAAAATCAGTGATATATTGGTCAACTATCAGTCCATAATCGGTTAATATCGCCGATATTATCGGTACCGATATTTTGCACCGATATCTCGGCAGGGGACGGATAACCGATATAATGAAACAACCTAACTCCAATAGCAAACAATATAATAAAAACTAAACTAAACTAAAGTGAACTAATCTAACCTTCTTATCCTTGATCTCACTAGACTGTATCCATGTCTTAATCTGATCTCTATACCTCTGCAGCTTCTTAATCTCCTTCTTCAAATCAGCCTCAAACTTCTCCTTCTGATTCGCATTATCCGTATCGTAAACCTAAACAACAACATTTCAACCAGCGATCGTTACACATTAACACACTCAAATCAACAACAAATTGAAGAAGATCACTCAACAATCACCTTGTTCCAGATGCTATCGAACACATCGACGCCTTCTTGAACCTTTTTCAAAACCCTATCGATCTCAATTTGAAGTTTTCTACTGGCTCCCATTGAGTGATTGTTGTTGAATGTGGTGATCTGGTTGAGTTGTTGGAGAGGGTTATCATGCAGAATATGAGTATGGAGAGTGTAGGAGTTGTGTGATTTGGGGAATTAGGGTTTTGATGTTTGTAGTGTTTGTTTGTTACGTGAAGAAGAAGATGATAATGACGGATAGTGTTTTGTAACAAACAGTTTATATAAAGATTTGGGTGTCATTGTTAAAGATTTGATTTTATATGAGATGGAATGAGTATTTGAAAATATTTGAATGTTATGTTTTTCTTTTTTTTTTTTTTTTTTTTTTTGTGAAATAAAGAAAAAATATTAGATGGTTTGTAATGTTGACATTATGACATTGTTAATTTAGAATGTTACATAATATATACATTATTTTAAATGTCGGTTTTTATCACATTCATCTAGTGTTTATAAATTTACTTCTAACCATCTGTCTGCTGTCTGCTGACAAGATTTACAATTTTCTTCGGTCACCCTCCACCCCCTTAACCATGGACAACATCCAACATGCACTCGGGCATTGTTGATTTTGATTGCTTCGACTAGTATTTGACGATGACGTGGTATGCACATTTTTAATTAAGTTATTTTTTTCTCGTATCTTGGTGGAAAGTTTAGAGTTGCTTTTCTGCCATACATGTTAAACATGATTATATTGGAATTGTGCAACTCCAAGGGTGATATTAAAAGTTTCCAAGCATACTCAAGACTTCAAATCATCATTGTTTATAAGATCTTGGAACTCGAATGTGTACTTTCCCAATAGTCCCTCAAAGTATCCTTTGTAGCGTGTATCTTCTCAACATATTGCTTGATCTTGATTGTTGATTTTGATGAGCTCGACCTAACCATATTCCGTAACGTTAAATCAGTTACTTCAAATTTGGATTCGGTAACTGAATTGAAAGCCCTATAACAAAGAAACGATATATAAATTGAAAGTCTTTAAACAAAAGAAAATTTAACTAAGGTGTTGTTTGTTTTTTCTGTAGGAAAAGGTCTGCAGTCTGCGGACCACATCTGCAGGCATCTCCAGGAGAAGAGGTGGACCAAAGGTCTGCAGTCTGCAAGAAGAAGAGGGTTTGTTTTTTTTTCTACATAAACCTCTTCACACACACATTACACACACAACACACACACCAGACTTCTCTCTCTCTCTACTTTCACCACCGCCACCACGTCACCACCGCCACCACTTCACCACCGCCACCACTACACAACCGCCCTTCACCGTCTCTCTCTCCTCTCACAGATCTCTCTCTCCTCCCTCGATCTCTCTCTCTGCCTTCATCACCACCACCAAGCACCACTGCAAACCCACCACCACCACCGTCACCTCCTCCCTCTGCCTTCATCTGCCACCACCACAACCAACAGCCACCACCGCCTTACACCACAACCAACAGCCCCCGATTTTTCATCTTCGACACACAACACACAACCGGTCATCTGTTTCTCCGGCGAACTGAGAGGTGAGCAGCGGGTTCGAGTTGTCTCACCGGTAAGTTGCTGATGATGTTCATTGATTCGATTTGGTGGGTTTTATTCGATTTGGTGGTTTCGATTTGGGGGTTTTAGTTTGTGGATTTGGGGGTTTCGATTTGGTAGCGGAGCAGGTGTGGGAGGTGGTGGCGGAGTGGAGGTGGGCGACGGAGGTGGAGGTGGAGGTGGTGGCAGGATGTGGGGGTGGAGGTGTGGAAGAAGAGCCAAGAAGAGGTTTGTGTCTGTGTGGTGAAGACATGGGAACATGTCTGTGTGGTGAAGAGGTCTCGCAGACCTTTTTTAATGAAAGGTCTGCGAGAAAACAAACAATCTGCGGCATCCAAACGTCTGCCCGCGTCTGCGCGGCGCAGACATAAGTGGCCAGAAGTACTTCTGGCCAAAAAACAAACAGAACCTAAATTAGAACCCTAAAACAAGAGAATCCATACTTAAAAAATAGTGAATTCTCACATGTGCTAGAAAGATTGCTTGTGCGTGAAAATAAAACAGTAGTTTTTTTTTTTTTTTTTTTTTTGAAGGGTAGTCGCTTCTTCTAATATTTGAAGATGAAGAAAGGAGAATGGGAGGGGGAGAGGTTTTCTTTCTATTTTATATCAACTAGGATTGCGACCCGCCGCAATGCGGCGGGGATTCTTTAGTTATAACTAAGTGGATCTAGGACCCGCATGTTATGTTAAACCTGTCAAACGTGGAAAAATAGACGATGTAAAAACGTTCACCCACACACGCACGTTGCGTCGTATTAACTCGCAAAATTTAGAATGAAACGTAAAAATGTTAAACCAAAGACACAGTTGCGATGTGTTAAGTCACAAAATTTAGAACCAAACATAAAGCGAAAAATTTGCGAAAAATGAAAACTATAAATGATCAAAGTTGAAAGTAAAAAAGTTATAATGATAGATTGCAAAAGATAAAAAGTTTTGGGTTAAAAGTAAAAAAACAAATAGTTTTGGGTTAAAAGTAATTTATGAAATATTTTGGGTGAAAAGTAAAAAAAAACATTTTTTTTTGGAAAACCCCCAAAGCCAACGTTACAACAACAATATGCATAACCATTTTTTCTTTGAAAACCCCCAAAGCACACCTCGCGTTGCGGCAGGACATAAAACGGTGTCAAATAGTACTAATGTCACACAACCGTCATCGACCACCAACACTGACTCGACCTAGGATATGCGTGTTGTGACGAACCTGTCAAACATGAAAAAATAGAGGTAAAAATGTTGAACCACACATGCACGTTGTGTCGTATTAACTCGAAAAATTTAGAACTATACGTAAAACAAAATTTTGCGAAAAATGAAAAGCATAAGTGAAAAAAGTTGTGAAGCTAAATTGCAAATAATGAAAAGTTTTGGGTTAAAACTAAAAAACAAATTATGTAGGGTTAAAATTGAAAAAGGTAATAACCTTGAGGTTAAAAGTAAAAAAAATCAAGTTTTTTTTTAAAAAACTCACAAAGCACAAGTTACAACTAATAATGCACAAAAAACTTGTAAACTTATATATGGAATAATTTTGTTTTCTAATAAAAAAATAAGAAAACTATGAAATGATAATTTTATACTTACTCGTTTTTAGTGTTTGCTATTTATATAATCTATACTATATAATAAAACAAACCACTTTGGGGACACTTGTCATCATATTAGAGCATCTCTTATAGATAATTATTATTTTAATTTAATATTTTCTAATTAATTATAGATAATCCTTTTATTAAATATTATTTAGTTTAATATCTTATGGATAATTATTATTTAGTTTATTCTTCTTCTCCTTTATAATATTATTTAGAGAAAAATACGATTTTGACCCCTGTGGTTATATCACTTTTACCCTTTTAGCCCAAAAAATAATCTTTTAACATCTGAGCCCCCGACTTTTTTTTTCTAACTCTTTGACCCATAACACTAACCCCATCCATTAAATGTTAGGGGGCCAAAAGGGTTAAAAAAGACGTATTTTTATCATTTTTACCCTTTTAGCCCAAAAATGATTTTTTAACATCTAAACTCTCAACGTCTATTGTTCAACCCGTGTAACACACGGGGAACTAAACTAGTTAGTAATAATAGTAATTAGTACCCGCACGATGTGCGGGAGCGTTAGAAATGTCGAACTATGCACGCACGTTAACTCGCAAAATTAGACAGAAATATAAAATATAGAAAAAGGTACAAGTATTATATGGTTTTCACAGTCATCTACTCAAAGCTAATTATACTTTATTAATCCTTCATATGAAATTTAAATGAATTAATTATCGACTTTTATTATTAGAATTACAAAGTACAAAATCAATAGAGGCAACATGTAGTTAAATCCAAGCAAGATTTATCAATTGCACAACTAGCAAGGCGCTAGAACACAACAACAACTGAACAAATACATCACATTCACAAACCACATGTAATCAAACTTCTTTAATATCACATATCTAATGATTCCAATTTGGATCGACTTTTAATCCAAAGGAATCCTAACGCCTTGATCTCCTCAAAGCATTTAAAATCCGCCTTTTTGCTATTGAAAATAAGGTTTTACGAGCCTTCCATATATAACCCA
Organism: Helianthus annuus; assembly: GCF_002127325.2. Taxonomy (NCBI): domain Eukaryota; kingdom Viridiplantae; phylum Streptophyta; class Magnoliopsida; order Asterales; family Asteraceae; genus Helianthus; species Helianthus annuus. The sequence continues at coordinate 72,927,965 of NC_035445.2, forward strand.
ACAAGCTAAAAGCAACACCTATATTGAACTTTCTTTGATGCATCTTTTTTTCTTTTTTAATCTTTTTGGTTCTCTCTTTGATGTGCGTAATCACTAGATGTGGTAATATCGACCCATTTAGGTATGAACAGATTGACCCGGTTATGTTCTTAAATGGGTTGAATGCTAAAAAGGGAACGTGTCAAATCAGTATAATGGCTTGAAACTATGGTGGCAATTCATCAGGTTTGGGTTGGTGAATTCGTATATGTCTATACAATATAAGTCTATAACCAAAGGTGAACACAACCTGATTGCTTCAGCGTGTTGAAAAACTTGAACCCTAGCTCTCCCTCTCCTCTTTTTTTTAGTTTCTTACTTATCTAGACTGCCCAAACGCGTTGCTTTCTCAACGGCGATACACATCTCGCGACACCTAATACAAGAAGCAATAGAAATGCCTTAGATAAAAAGCGACCGCCTCAAGCTACTTCTCAAGATCACTCCATTTCAAAGCATATGAGTGATTTCCATGTTGCCTCACGCCGGCCTGAGGCGCGCTTTTTTTAAACCATGTTTACTATAGCTTTAAGGGTTATGTTTATCAAATTTCTTAACAATTTTTTATCTATGTATTTAATTTACTCAAATACTATCTTTATTACAGATGACTGGACTAGGGTTTTAGTAGCTGATATTAACATGATCAACTATGCAGTTAATGCAGTAAAATACCGGATATCGGTCAAGGACCGATATTTGAGATATAGGTTATCTCGGTGAGATATCAGTGGGATATAGGTAATTTTAATATCAGGCAGAATTTATATATATAGCAATTTAACACTAACAATTCAATGATATATCGGTCAAATATGGTGATATATCGGTTATATCAGTCAAATATCGGTGATATATTGGTCAATATCGCCGATAATATCGGTACCGATATTCTGACCGATAACCGATATATCACTGATATCAACTGCATAGATCATCAATATATAGACTAAAATAACAACCATTTTATCTACCCTTTTAATGGTTAAAGAATGTCTTGCCTATAATCAAACATGACAAGCATCAAGCATCTATATCACCAAATTTCTAACTTATTGTCAAAAACAAAAATGATATAACTATTGTTACAAAATTCGTTCTAGAATGAATTACCTCTCATTCTTCTAACGTCATTCGACTCGCTAGCTAATCCCGATCAGAAGCATCATCAAACTCTTCATCTTCATCATCATCTTCAACCCATTCGCCACTAGATTCAACCTCTTCATCCCCCGAAGACTCTTCTCCATCGATCCCAACCGCATCATCCTCAACCAACTTATCCAACTCCGGCAACATCTCCAACCCTTTCTTCCTATAAATCAATCCAGTCCTCATAACATGATGAAACTTCCCTCTATACTTGGCAATCCGACACGGATTCACCAACTTCCCTCTCCTATACCCTTCTTTAAGCGCCACAGACGTCGTCTTACACTTCAACGAAAGATAAAAAATCCCGGGGTACCTCGTAAAGATCCGCGTAAACCTAAACGGCATATTATACTCATCAGTCAAGTTCCTCAAGTAGTTCCTTTTCGTCTTTTTATAAACAGTCAAACTCAAAAACTCATGTAACACACCCACAATCCTCTTCTCCATCAAGTCACTTTCCGGATCGATTTTACTCGAATCCTCATACGGCGATATGTACGGCAGCTTTTGAAACTCATCCATCCAAGTTTTCACCTTCTTTTGGCCCCCATAACCTCTAGGAAAACTTAAAGGAAATTCCAACACACTTTTCCCCCTTAGAAACCTTTTATAACCAATTTCTACAACTTCATTACTCTTTTGAAGCTCAGAAACAGCAAACTCATCAACCCACTTGACAAGTTTCAAACTTGACGACAACCCATTTGAGCTTTTCACAATCTCAAACATATCCCCATACTTTCCCGCCAAAACCTGATCATAGTCGTACGGAAACCCTAGATCCCATCTTAACAAATGAAGCGATCGAAGCGGCAATTGCTTGTTTCTACTCATCATCAAGACTCTACAGAGTCTTTCAACGATGTTGGGCTCTTCAATTTCGTAAATCTTTTGTTCTAATTTGTGCAAATTTAGGGCGATATGGGTGAGGCGAAAACAGGGGAGTGAGGCGTATTTGGGGTGTGGGAACTCTTCGAAGAGAGTGGGGTAACGGCGGATGAAACGGAGGGTGGGGATGGTGATTCCGAGGAGTTTTTGGGTGTCGGAGAGTGATTTTGCAGTGAGGAATTGGGTGGGGCGGTGGAATATGGCGTCTTTGAGGATGTTTGCGGCTTTGAGATCGGTGTGGATGTCGATGATGTTGTCTAGTGATCGGTTTTTGACCCATTTTAATCGGACTTTTGTGATGCTTCGTGATTGTTGGTGGTGGTTGAAGATGATGGGGTGGAGTGATGATGAGAGGAAATGGAGATCGGCAATGGTGATTCTGTGTTTCATGGTGTTTTCTGAATGTCACTTGTTTGCGGCTTAGAGTTGAGTTAACTCAGTTGCAAGTTCTTTTTTTTTTTTTTGGTTTTGGGGACTGTTTTCTTTATTAATTTTCTGTTTACGATTTAGGGTATGACGCGTGTTACGAACTTAATCGTTACCGATTGATTCAAAGAAAGAGAATTCAGATTTTTCATTCATAATAATATCAACACGACTATGGCTTATATAATAGCCTTACGTGTTACGTATGAAATAAAACGTGAAGAAGGAGAAGGAAAATGGGAAACTCTACCACTCCACTACTTGTAATACTGCACCACTACTTGTATAATTAACTACTCATAATAATATTACTAAAAAGAAGGAAAAGATCGTGGACTAGGTAAAAGTAATCCGCACGTCCACCACCTGGCTCACTTTACATCTTGAATCTAGAGAGAAAGAGAGGATTTCATTATCATCAAGCTAACCAACTATGACTCTTACATCCTGTTATTATACCCTCTAACTACCAACTACCTTCTAACAACTAACTAACTAAACATTTACCATTCTAGTCCTTCAACAATCACTTGTTTTACAAACTAGACTTACTATTGATATTACACTTTTAACCCTTTGACTATTCAGTCGTAACACAACCTAAGTACCTAATAGGCTAATACCTTAAGTAAATGGCTAGAAAATCATTCATAATGCCTTAGAAAGGTCATACACTGATCAATTTAAACATACCTAACTAAATTAAACGCCAACGTTTGTTAATGTTGTCTACCAAATTTAAACATACCAAACCCTATACAGAACACCCACACTAAACGTTTGTTAATGTTGTCTACCAAATTTGTCCAAAGTTGATATTGTAATACAACTACACGCTAATCAGCAAAAATGTGTGCTAACTAGGGGTGTAAACAAGCCCAGAGACTCGAGAGCTACCTGTGATCGGCTCGGTTAAAAGCTTGAACGGGCCAAACCTTAACGAGCCCGAGCTCGACCCTTATATAGAGCTCGTTTAGCTATCGAGCCCGAGCTCGAGCCTGAAATTTAAAGCTCGTTTAGGCTCGAAAGCCTGAACGAGCCTAAAAAAATTTAGTTTTTTTATATTATAATAATAATAATAATAATTAATAAGGAAAATTGGTATTTAATAAACCAACCTTTGCCCAGTTGGTAAATAATAATCCAACGTACAGAATTGGTATATAATAATCCTACCTATCAACATGTTGGCACTCAATGGACCTCCGTTAGTTTTTTTTAACTGAAGTTAGTTTTTAAGTTTTATTTATTACACAAACAGTCCCTGTAGTTGTAATTTACTAGTTTTAACTATGAGTTAATAGCCAAAATGGTCCCTGAGGTTAATAGCCACAGCACTGCCACCACCACCACCACCGCACCGCCACCGCCACAGCACCGCCACCACCACCACCACCACCACCACCATCGCCACAGCACCTCCACCACCGTAACCATCGCCACAGCACCACCACAGCACCACCACAGCACCGCCACCCGTCAGGACTAGCACCACCGTCGCCGGCCGCCAGAAAATACAGCCGTCGCCGTCTCCACTGCTCCGTTTCTCTGTCTCCTCACCGACACTCTCTCTCCTCGCCGTTCTCTCTTCTTCTACGATCTATCGCCGGAAAAGCAGGGAACCGGGGTGTGGTTGTGGCTGTCGTCGAAGATACAGAGGGAGAGAAAGAAGTTGAGGGTGAGGCAGGAGGTGAGAGGGGAGGCTGCCGGAGTCTTGAAACACCACCATAGTCGCTCAAATCGGCAAACTAACTTCAGAAACGTGCTCGGGAGGTGGTGGTGGTGGTGGTGGTGGCGGTGATCTGGTGGTGGTGGTGCTGTGGCGATGGTTACGGTGGTGGAGGTGCTGTGGCGATGGTGGTGGTGGTGGTGGTGCGGTGGTGATGGTGGTGCTGTGGCGGTGGTGGTGGTGGCGGTGCGGTGGTGGTGGTGGTGGCGGTGCTGTGGCTATTAACCTCAGGGACCATTTTGGCTATTAATTCATAGTTAAAACTAGTAAATTACAACTACAGGGACTGTTTGTGTAACAAATAAAACTTAAAAACTAACTTCAGTTAAAAAAAACTAACGGAGGTCCATTGAGTGCCAACATGTTGATAGGTAGGATTATTATATACCAATTCTGTACGTTGGATTATTATTTACCAACTGGGCAAAGGTTGGTTTATAAAATACCAATTTTCCTTAATATAATAATAACAACAACAACAACAACAACAATAACGACGACATTGGCGAGCCGGGCTAGAGCCAACCTTTGGCCCGTTTAAGCGATATTGAAGCGAGTTCGAGTCTGTTTGAGGTTGTTCTCAAAATAGCTCGAGCTTTTGTGTTTTACTCGCGAGCCGAGCTCAAGCTCAAATAAGTAAGCTCGAACCGAACCGAGCCAGCTCAAGCTTCATTAAAACATGACGAGCCAAGCTCGAGCCTAGTCAGGCTCGGGCCGACTCGTTTACACCCCTAGTGCTAACCCATGATTGAGACAATGTAGACTTTAATTTTGGACTTGAGCCATATTTCAACGATTCAAACATGTACTTCACAGATATCTTCTTAACTTTTATTCTTAATTTGCAAATCCAATTACAAAATACATTGAATAACCCTACAATCACCAACACAAAAAACTATACTAAAAACAGAACCCAGAAACTGCAAAAAAAAGAACAGATCTTCTACGTCGAAAAACACCAAAACATACCCAAAAAACTATCACATTCATCAAAATTCTGGGACCGTAACCAATCAAATCCATAGCACAACTCGCAACTGTAAACACTAAATATATTTGTTGTTTTGTACAAAAACCAATTTTCAGTGTCGATGGGAATGCTTTCTACTGTTTCGGTTTCTTCTTTCCATAATTCTGAAAATAAATGATACCACTCCTATGGCAGCTATAGCATAGAAAGCTTTGTAAGGAGCTAAATCTAAACCCCAAAGATAACAACAATACCCAGCAATCATGTACACAAACCCTTGTCTAATTTCATACCCTCTCGTTCCGGGTATCTGAAAGAAGACGTTAAACTCGGGTTTCGAGTTGCAGATACCGTGCAGAATGATACCCATGCAGAGCATGGAATCCAAGAGCCATGGGAAGTTGTGGCTCATGCTTAGCCTCTGCAGACAAAAACATTCATAAGAAATTGTCGAGAAAGCTTCCAATTGCACACCTGTATACTTACTAGTTACACCCATTGATGTGACATTTTTATTTTTCTGTTTATAGTTTAGATTGTAGTTTTGTCTTTTCTTATATAACTTTTAATAATATATAAAAATACAAGTATAATGAGTTTACGTTTATCTCTAACGAGTCAAATTAGAAAAATAAAATAAGTAGCTAAAATAAAACAGGCTGAACTGGTTGAAGGGCACACAGTGTTTTTTACTTTTTCAACGCATAAAACATCCCAAATCATTAATTAAAAAATAGTTTTTTTAGATATTATAACGTTTAACCGGATTGGGTAAGGTTATTGTACAAATGAGCTTAACATACTAAACGTGAGAAGTGAAGGAGAATTTTTTTATTTTTTTTTTATTTTTATTGTTCATCTTGTCAAGCACGTATTTAGTCTCAAAATCTAAAAAATATAAAATCCGTGTATTTACACTAGTAGAGTAATTATGTAATCACTCTAGTGTAATTGCACATAATTACTCTACTAGAGTAAATACACTAATTTTTTTTTTTTTTACATTTTGCAACTAAACATCATGCTTAAGTAGATGGAACTATGGATTATACCTCCAACCAAGCAACGAGTGAAGGAAGAAACATGAGCAGACAAAGAAGATCGAGAATTAGCAAGCCATGGCGGTGGTGGAACATCTCTAGTTGTGTGTCACCATAGCTTCTCGTAGAGTCCGGGGAGCTGGAACTGTGGTCATCCACAGGTAATCCCACCTCCGATTCAATTTTCTTGATTCCACTTCCAAACCCGAATAAATCTTCGGCCCGAGCCTCACTGGACGCTGTAAGAAAGCTGTAACACAGAAAAAAAAAATCCTTAAGTTGTTTACAGAATTATGGATCCAATCGACCTTGGAGGTCAAGAGGGGAAGAAGTGGTATTTTACCTGCACAATGCATGGTGACAGCATAGCACATGTGAGAACACCAGAATAAGGAGACCTAAAGCTGGATGGACAAAATAGACTAAAACGATAGCAAGAAGTGATGTGGCCAATGACGGATTGGCGTTTATGACCCTAGTGACCTGTCACAAAATGAAAATAAATACTTTTTAGACAATTAAAAAGGAAAAGGGAATATTTGTAACGCTAAAAACCAAATAAAAATTACCTTAAATGAGAAAAAACTAGTGGAGAGATCAAGTATCCACCATCTCCACCTGCAAAGGATATTCATGAAACGAGTTGATTTGGGTTATGCTCTATCTCTAACGGGTCAAACGGTCATATATAAAAAAGTTGAAAAAAACATTTCTTTTTGCTTTAATGCATACCACACCCTAAGTCAGCTTTAAGCAAAAAAGAGATTAGATTTAAGGCGTATTAATATAGTGTGAAAACTTGAGAACAAAAACATCACTTTCTACTTTATTAATGATTTAACACTTGTTAATATATAGATATAGAAAAAAGAGTAAAATGTCATTTTTGTCCCTGAGGTTTGGCCAGTTTTGCGATTTTCCTCCAAAGATTTTTTTTCCCGCATCTAAATCCAAAAGGTTTGAAATCTTGCCATTTTCATCCTGCTTGTTAACTCCATCCATTTTTCTTAGTTAAGTAGGATTACTTTCGTACATAAAGTGAAAAAGACCGAATTGCCCTTTAAGTGAATACTTGTACATTATGCTAAATGCTTGTACATAACATTAAAAAACCCGAATTGCCCTTTAAGTTAACAAAAAGACGGAAATACCCCTGACTTAACAGAGAAAAATGGATAGAGTTAACGAGCCGGATGAAAATGGCAAGATTTCAAACCTTTTGGATCCAGATGCGGAAAAACAAACCTTTGGACGAAAGTCGCAAAACCGGCCAAACCTCATGGACGAAAATGGCATTTTACTGTAGAAAAAGTATGAGAAGCTATTTAATACTTATTGCTAGTGCACACATGGTCACACGTTTTAAGTGCAGTCTTTTTGACGACAATAAAAAATTTACGTGATTGATAGTGGTTCTTTTCTCAAGTTCTCAAATAACTTGTGGTTCTCTCAGGATCCTCACCCTATATATATATATATATATAGAGAGAGAGAGAGAGAGAGAGAGAAAGTATAATGTACTTCAAGGCTTAACCTACATTAACATACATGACAAAAAATATAACGTGCGTTATTATCGTAGAACGTGCGTGATTATAGTCCCATGCGTGATTATGTGGTCCCATGTGTGATTATGTGGTCCCATGCGTGATTATGTGGTCCCATGCGTGATTATACCCCTGATCCAACGGTTACCATTGTCTCCTACGTGATGTATGATAAGGCTTTTTGTATGTTAACCTTACTCTCTCTCTCTCTCTATATATATATATATATACACACACATATATATATAGTGAAAGTGTAAAATACAATATTTCTTAACGTACGAGCGTACGCTATGGAAATTACGCATGTTGAAAGGATTCCGAGTTTGTGAAGTAGATTCCGAGTTTATGATCTTTTACGCATGTTGAAAGATAATTACGCATGTTGAATGAAGGTTCCGAGTTTGCCAAAGAGATTCCGAGTTTATGAAGTAGGTTCCGAGTTTGCGAAGTAGTGTTCCGACTAACGAGTTTATGTCAACACGCGTGATTATGTTTTTCACATGCGTGATTAGGGTTTTGAGTTTCACAATGTGCGTAATTTCACAGCGTACGCTCGTAAGTTAAGGAATATTGTACGTTAACCGGCCTCTATATATAATAATACTGTTACTTTTAATTAACCTAACAGGGTAGGGAGAGATTTATGAACTTCATAAAAGTTGTGTTTAACAAAAGGAACAACCATTTTTATGATAAGAGACTGTGATCCACCTACGCAGTTGGTCCAACAGCAAGCACCAGTAATTGATTGACTAGTAATAATATGATTTAGTGGTTTTATTCTTCAGGTGATGCTATGCTAGGTACTAGGTAATATATAAGACTTGTGTAGATACAACGAACAGAGCCAAAATCTCCGCACAATTGCTTATGCTTTTTTTTCTCTGATAGCTTGCAAGTATTTTCTCTTTAAAATAGTATTATAATTCTGAAACAATATTATAGTTACTGATAGTGTCTATGGTAGACTACATTATAATTTCTGATAGCTTACTTTAAGCTCACAACTTGATAGTGTATATGAAACTTGGAGCAAAACAAAGAAATGACTCGGAACCTGCTTTGCTCGTTTTAATAGTCGTAAATGCTACCCAGTTATTTCCCTTGATCAATTAGATCATCGTTTTGTATCACGTAGTGAGTGCATATGTAAAACAAAAAAAAAGACACCAATTTGAGCTCTCTCTACTTATAATAATTGTAGTAATTTAATTTAACACCTTAGTTTTAGTATATAATTGAAAGATGGGATAGTCAGTGTTTCCCTCAAACCAACCTTACCTGTGACTCGTACCAAAATTAGACGTTTGACCCGCCCAATCACCCACTTTGCCTCATTTGTTGGGTATTATATAGAAGTGATGATTTACATTAAACCAAGTTAAAAGTGAGGCTGAAAGTTTCCTTGCTACTTGGAGGAATGCAGTGTTATTCTTTATTTTAAACAGAGCTAAAATACTGGCACACCTTAATATTTTGTTGTTGAGATGTTTGTTATGTGTTTGATGACAAAAATTAAATCCCTAATCATTTTTTAAAACATCTATTTATAACATGTATATTAGTTCAGCCCATGTATCACACAGGTAACTAACCTTGTGTGTGTGTATATATAGCGCGCGCGCGAGAGAGAGAGAGAGAGAGAGAGAGAGAGAGAGAGAGAGAGATAAACTGACCTTGTCTTGAAGAAGACGTGTATTCTGGCAACCAAATGGGAGAGGATTAGTGTGGTTAATACTAAAACTATTACGGTCCCGTTTGCTATTAGATAGCAAATCATTGAGACAACAAAGAAACTACCAACTGAAGGTAACGACTTTGAACTTAGATAGGAATAAAACAAAGCAATCAGAACGGGTGAAATAGCAAGTGAAAGAAACGGCAGTGGCATTCTCAGATTTGATTCTACTGCAGACAGCAACGAAGGAACAGGAAAACCAAGCTCCCATGCATTAGCTTGCCTCATTAGGGCAAAGAATACTACAGAAAACGAGAAACCAACGATCTGCATAACGAAAGTCAGTTTAAAGTTATAAGCTAAAATAAATACGAGTGTCACTAAATAACAAACATACAGAAAACCATAAAAAATGTAATTTCTAAGCATATAGTAATCCCATAAGTTATTAGGGGCTGTTTGGCAACCTCTGAACAAGTAGAGGTCTGACCGGGTAAGAGGCTCTGAATTAGTAAGTGCTATGCCAGTAAGTGTTGCTTGGCTAAAGCTCCGAATAACTGTGCAAAATGACTATTTTTATCCCTGTGAACTATTTTGTGCTTGTGCTGAACAAAATGTATCTGGTGGTGGCGGGTGGGGATGGTCGGTGTTGTTGGTAGGTGGTGGTGGTGGCTATGCGGTTAATGCGGTAAAATATCGGATATCGGTCAAGGGACGATATTTGAGATATAGGTTATCTCGGTGAGATATCGGTAATTTTAATATAATGAAGAGTTTATACATATATATATATAGCAATTTAACACTAATAATTCAGTGATATATCAGTGATATATCGGTCAAATATCGGTGATATATCGGTCGCATATCGGTCAATATCGCCGATATTATCGGTACCGATATTTGACACCGATATTTTACTAGGGAACCGATATGGCCGATATAACCGATATATCACCGATATTAACTGCATAGGGTGGTGGTTGACGATGGTGGTGGGTGGTTAACAGTGGTGGCGGGTGGTTGGCAGCGGTGGGTGGTGGTGGTTGGCAGTGTTTTGTCATGGATGGTGGTGGTGGTGGTTGGCGGTGTTTGTCATGGGTGGTGGTGGTAGCAGTGGTGGCGGGTGGTGGCTGAAGTTTTAGGGTTAAGGAAGTTTATTAGGGAAGGGTAAATCTGTCTCTTAAGAGTCTTAACCATTCAGCATCATCTTATCACTTAATCATTACGAGGTCAACTGAACCATTAAGAGGTTATTTTTGTGAGCCAAACACCCTTACCTCTTACTGATTCGGAGGTAACCTCTTAATGGAATCATTAAGAGGCTACCAAACAGCCCCTTATACAAGTAACACTTAGGAATGGACTTATAAAGGTTACCTGGGAGTTATATAGAAGCATAAACCTCCGGGCAGAAGCAGTTAGAGAAACAGCAGCACTAGTTTTATACGAACAATGTGGGTCAACCTGCATACGGATCACCTTTAGATTAGAATTTGAAAACTTATGTGAATTTAATAAACTAATAATGAACACTGTATACATGTTAAATCTACCAGTAACAAAACATTGCTCTGCTCAGATCCCTGAGTTGAGCTCCAAAGTGCAGGTGATGAGTCAACTTCTATTGTACGAGAATTTAAATTAGGAAATATGTTAAGACCAGATGCAGGGTCCCACGTAAGGGCGACAGGTGGAAAGCATCTTAGCTTGCAAAGTCCTACAAGATAAAAAAAAGGAGCAACCATTAATACAAAATTTATGAGAATAATTTACTGTAAGTGAAAAAATGAAGCAAGTAAAAATAATTCTTACTGCCACTATTCATGTCTCCAGCTTCTTCAACAGGAAGTCCAGACTTTTTTATTCCACAACCTGTAGTTTCTAGAGAAACTGTAGCTGGCAAAAGCCCTAAGTTGATACTGAATGTAATATTCATGACAATAGGATGATCCTCCTTAATGAAAATGTCCTGCAACATGTTAATTCCAGTGGGTCCCACTTCAATGAATCATGAGGAAATGAGGAATGGATTTAAACCTCATAAAAATGTTGGTCGTATGTGCGTTTACAAGATGAAAAAAAAAGAGGGAGCACAAGTCCCGACACGATACAAAAACCAACACAAAACAAATGGGTCGACATGGCTAACCCGTTTTGTTACGCCGGGATGACCTGACCAGCCCGTTTTCATCAGGTTAAATCATTAATTATTAGAGTAACAAATTTAACCTCTTTACAACCTGTTTGGTCCATTGATCCGACCAAACCATTTAACTCGCCAATCCCTTGACACGGTTTTTTACCCGACCAAACCATTGGACAAATCGGGTTTTTAAAAAAAACTGGTTCGGTTTTTTAACCGAGCCGGGTTTTTTTGGGCACAAAAACAGGTTTGATATGATGAGAAACCGAACTGGTACGAAGCGGTTCGAACTGGGTTTAAAACCGGTTTGGGACAAAAAAAAAAACAGTTTTTTACAGCCGGTTTGGTTTTTAAACTGGTTACAAAGATCGCGTATATGAACCGTCTACAAACCGCCGGGTCGGTTTTTTTTTTAACTGCTTTTCCACCAAACCGTTTATTTTTCTTCAAACCCGTCCGTTTTTTTTTTCCAAACCTGTTTCTTTGCCCACCTCCAGATAATAGATTATACGTGTGCAGGTTAGAGTTCAGCTTTTTAACACAATTAAGTAATCGGGTCGGGTTAAACGTACCTGACATGAATTGTCGCCAAAAAGGTATAAAAAGGCCAAATTAAAATCATCATTGTATTCAAGTAGTGTAGATACTTCTATAGAAAACTACTAACCTTCTGAGAAAACACAGAAAGAAGCAACGATTTAGGAGAAAATTCTTTACGGCCTTCCTCTGGGTTGAAAAACTGCCCAACTGCCATTGAAGCTGCGGGTGGAGGTCTCCCTGAAACAGTCTGCAATAGCTGTCAGTTGCTAAATTCAAGCAAATTACACAAGTGCTTATAATCTTTGTCAATATAATATAAAGTACTGACTTAGTGAGACCAATATAAACAAATACAACAAAGGTTTTTTCTAATATCCTAGACTAATTGGGCATGCTAATATGCTATAACATAATATATTACTCTTCACAAGAAATGTAGCATGCAAACATAATCAACATCCATAAGATCACTATTTATCTGCATGATATCCAAGTGCGTGTTATATGAGTGAAAACAATGCATGTCATTCATTTTACAGTAAAAAGAATGAAACAAACTTGAAGCCATCTTATTTGTTGTGCTTTATAGGACACAAGAACACAACAAGGGCTGAAAAAAAGTAGTTACCGATGGGAATAACATGGAAACGTGATTCAGTTCAGTTCTAGAATTAATTTATTATTATAACCTCAACTCATTATAATACATGATAAATTTATAAATAATAAATAAGGAGGCATTACTGGGCTTGGTGCAACTGAGATTGTAAGGAATCTGAAACCATGCATATCCTTAGGGTCCAACCAAAATACAGCTGATGGTGGTGGTTGTTCCGTCTGACTTCCTGGTTCAATCTACAGACATGACAGTCAATTCAAATAAATAATCAAATTCAATAGCTCATCACAAATTATACTTGCATCATGGATATCATAAAATCTTTAGATTTTTCATCAGAAACACATAGAAACTGCCTAAATCAGATGAATTGGACGGGTTGGGTAATGGGCCAAAACAGTTTATTTTTAGTGCGGGTTAAAAAGAGTCGAACGGGGTTGGATTAAACTGAGTCATATTTGATGTATATAGAAATGCTGCAAAAAGGATAAAAAGATTACAAGTTAAGAAAATGTTATGCAAGGGTTTTAGTACCTGCCTTGGTGCTGGTCCTGATGGAACCTGAACAATTCTTGATGTCACTTCTACAACCCTTTTGCTAAGAGGCGAATTTGACATAGAAGTTCCTTTTTCGGGCCAAAGATGAAGTCTGACTCCATAGCAGGGAAGAAGATTTGTCACAAGAACAAAGTTGGTTCTTCCATCTGACCCCTGATAATTACAACTTTTATATTTGTACGAAATGTATTATAACAAAACGTAACTAAAGCGTATATTTAAAGTAACTTGAGATTTTTAGCTACCATCAGATGTTAAAGGAAAAAATGCCAATTCAGCTCGGTATAGTATCCTTATAAATATAGTGTCTACCCTGATGAAAAATAATACAAACTGGCCTGTTAACCTGTGCATCATATGGAGCCTAATGTAACTATATATGTAGTAATACAAAATTATTATTAAAACGATTGTTCATAAAATGTCTGAAAAAATTGTTGAAATTGAGCAGGCACAAATGACGTAATTATAGTAAATAATATACATATCATAGTTATCAAAAGCGCTCGCCTGTTGCGCCTAGGCGCAATTTGAGCTCATTTTGAAGGTAGGGAAGAGAACTTTTAAATGGCATAATCCGTATAAAGACATATTTCAGCTTTCGTTATATATGCATAGTCACATACACACACATATTCATAATTCATTGGCATCTATAAAAATTAGAAAGGGAGAAACATTAACTAGAAATTAAAAAAGGGATACTGGTAAGTTTTTGGTAATTAATTCATGAAAGGAGGGGTATTTCTATAACTTTTTAAGTAATCACTTAATTATTGGAAGTGTACCTATGCCCATTAATTAAATAGACGGCATCATCAAATTTTATCGATTTCTAATTGAAGGCCGACTATGACACCATCGTTATTTCGTATTATAACATATAGAGAGAGTGAACAATCACTATAATATGTGAAGTGTGACTAACCAGTTCTTTTATGTCCAACCAACGTCTTCTGCCATCCATTGCTAAAATAGTTACTGTTGGTGTCTTGATGTAAAGATCCCTTTCAAGTCCCTCATCGCTCCAACGAATTTTACTGGGACATGCGGTAATATTTTTTCTCACAGATCCTGAATAGCCAGCCATACAGGTGATCTTTTATGCTTCTATAATGTAAATGTAAATGTGCAAGTATCAGTGCATCACAACTCAAGTATCTTTATGTTTCAGCAAAAAGCTCATTTGTATGGGACTACGATGATAAGACCAACCCCAACAGAATGTAGAATACAAATTCCAATAAGATAGAACAAACACAGGGATTACAAGATCATACAACTAGAGCAATAATAAATAGTGAGCATGTTAAAAACATCACTATCAATCACATTAACACCCTTCACGTTCTTAGGTTGTTTCCTTCTACTTCCATAGAAATATAATTTAATCATCCACTCTTTTTACATGTGTGCATGCATCATGAAATCCACTGTAGGAAACATCTTTGGCATAAGGAAAATGCTTAAAAAGATGACGAATTTCATAACCGTGATGTAATACCGTAGGTGAATACCACATGGGCCGTGGACACGAGAGATGTTGGGTTCATAAGGAATGTCCGGCCATGACGTTTGGGCACTGCTGACCGAAGTTAAGTTTGTACTTAGTTCTATGTTCAAGATTGTGTTAAAAAATCATTTTCTAACCGGCCTTTGATCTTTGATTTCATATCATTTTAGATCTTCAAAAGATTTGTGACACTGTCACGATACCAAATGTTAATGTGCTTCCATTACTCATTGCATCATTTGTGGCATCCATCATATACATGTTTCAACAAAGCCACATGAGTGTGTCATAATTCGTAAACTATATATCACAGAAACATGTCGTAAACTATATATCACAGAAAGACGGTTTCCAGCATAAGCATGTCGTAAAGTATCGTAAATTTACACCCCATGATTTCCAGAAAGACAGTTTCAACAATTATACTCCATGGTAAAACTATCGTAAATTTATAATGACGGTTTCCAGCAAGCAAGTCGTAAACTATATATCACAGAAAGAAATTGTACATTTTCTGTTTGATAAGGATTTAGAAGTGGAATATACCAAAAAAGTTTCTCCCTTTCAGTAAAGGAAGACGTGGCGATTGCTGATGAAAATCCGATCGCCCTGACAAACTTCCTGGCATTCCACTTTGAAGCATTTTTGTAAATATTGCTAGTCTTTTCCTTGGGCCAGAAGTCGGGTGACCCGTTTCAGGGTCTACCAAACTAAGAAGAGTATGTGAAACCTGAAAATCATTTAGCAGATCAGGCCCATTTAATGGTATAAAACTTGGAAAATTACAAAGGAAAAGTAAGACTCACTTGCACAACAAGTTGATTACACCATAAGATAACCTGGTGTTCCATTGATAGCCATACATTCTTCACCCCCATGCTACTGATCATAAAACCATGGGTAGTTGGGACTATACCATCAAGAGATTCCAACCTTGACCTTATCTACATTAAAAGGCTAAGGAGTCAAACCTATTCAATCCTACGTTTATAATGAAGGTCATAACTAATATCATGAATATTAAAATAGATAAAAGAATATACAAGAATGAATAATCACCTGGTAATCATTACCACCACCAGAAATGGAGATAACAATCACTCTAGATAGTTGAGCTCCTGTTCTAGAGTTTTGAACCTCATATCCCTTTCTCCATTCCTGATTTATGTATTCAAAATAGTGACCTAATGACGGTTGCAGTGCCAACGGAGGTGACCTGGAATATAAAAATACAAAATTTACGGTATAATTGTCACATCAATAGATATGGGATAACGTATCGAGACCACAAAAACTCACTGATGTGGAGCTGATAGTGTAAGAATGGTTTCAACAGCTGATTTTCTCAAATTAGGATGCACAACAGCAGCTCTAGCAACAAAACCGCCCATAGAATGGCCAACCAATATGACACTATTCGGCAGGCTACCAGATGCAACAGCACCTTCTTTTACTCGAGCATCTTGAGATTCTTTATATTGATCCAGAATCTACAACCAGAAGCAGATACTTCAAACTTAGCAAAAGAACTTACTACAATGCTGTTGTTTTATAGGTGTTTTAAGCAAAGATATAGTTGATACCCTGTTAATGGCATGTACTACATATTCTGTGTGTTCTTCGAGTACTTGACCATCCATTGCAGAATGTTCACCTTCAAGGTCAACTGCAAACCAGTCAAGCCTTCGTGCATATTGGTTGAGTATAGGAATATTCGTTTCATCTATCTCTAATCCCTCAAACATTAAGGAAGCCTCTTGGTACAACATAGGTTCAGGTGGGCCCCCTTGATACGCTCTGTCAGATTCTGCCGCTAAGGACCTGACCTGTGAGAATTATTTCAGGAAAAAAAGGCATATCAGATATCTTGAGGATAGATGGTTCAACGATGAATGCATATCAGAAACAATTGAGAAATTATATATCAGAATAAACTCAAATTCACCTGCTTGTAGCTACCTCCATTGCCAGGAATGAAAAGAACAGGAACCCCGTTAAGTTGTTTAAGATGTTCATCAAAATCAATTTGTTTCCACCCTTCATGATACAAATACAGTCCATACTTTGAAGAAGATAAACTTTTAGGTGCTGATATCGGAATGTAGGTTGGGTACATGTATGTCATGGTACAACCATTTGAAATTGGCTTTAACAAATCATATATAGCAACAAGAGCGATCCCGATTGAAAGAACAACAATCGTTGCTAATCGAAATTTAGCCTTGAAGCCTATCATCTTTTTTTATCCACAGTAAGAAAATCCTCTCAAACTTGCATCCTTCAAGAACAACCAAACAAAATTATTAAAGCCATCATGTTTGTTATAACCAATATAAATCTGTTTCTGTCATAGTCATTAAATACAAGAGTTTCATTTTGACATAGAAACCCTCACATTTATGGTGTCTGTATAATTCTCTGAGACCTACCGTGCATTAAATATCAACTCTTATATTGTTACTGGTTTAGCAAATTACGAGCTGAAAACATAAGCCTACTGCGTGATTTATAGTGTATATTAAATTCATATGTAACACTTGAAAAGCGTTTCAATCTCGAGTTTTCATTATTTCAGGTCGCCTGTAATAGATTCAGAGATACAACTCAATCGTCTCTATCAGCATCGTATTTTCATACAACCAAACAATCAAGTGTATGAAAGCGTGTGTGAAAAACAATTTCATCTGAAATTGGGAACATTATGACCTACGATTTTTTGATCTACAGTAAGAAAACCCTCCTTCATACTTGCATCCTTCAAGCGCAACCAAACAAAATTATTAAAGCCATCATGTTTGTTATGACCAATATAAATATGTTTCTGTCACATTCATTAACTACAAGAGTTCATTATGACATAGAAGTGCATAATTTTCTGGCACCTACTTCTGCATTAAATATCAACTCTCAATCTCTTATATTATTATTACTCTTTTAGCAAAATACAAACTAAAAACATATAAAGTAACATGAGAAACTAACATAGATAAGCGGCACAAGCCTATTGCGTGATTTATAGTGCATGTGTATATCAAATCTATATCTAATACTTGAAAAAAACCGTTTCAATCTCGAGATATCACTAGCTAGTAAATGATTCGTGATACAACAACTCAATCGTCTCTATCGGCATCGTAATTTACTCTAATTAACTTAATATTAAACAATTAAGTGCATGAGTATATAGAATTTACATCTAAACTTGAAAAAAAAAACCGTTACGATCTAGAGATATCACTATTTCAAGTAGCCTGTAACAGATTCATGATCGAACAACTCAATCGTCACTATCGGCATCGTAACTAGCTATAATCAAACAATTAAGTGAACGAAATCATGTGAATGCGTGTGTGAAATACGATTGCATCTGAAATCGGAAACATTATGACCTAGAAATGTTGAAATCAAAAGTTAGATCTACAATAATAACGCATACCTTAGATTGATCCACCAGCGGCAATATAAAAGTGACCGGCTACCGTATTGAGTGAAAGTATGTGACTCGGATTGTGTGATCGTGAAGTGTGATTGCTTCCTCCGCCGATGATCGGAGATGAGCGACGGTTGTACGGTGGTTGTGTTGGATTTTCCGGCGACGTGAAGAGACTAGAAATGGACTGGTGTAAATACTCAGGGGGTTTAGAGGAATTTAATTAAATGCAAAAAATGTCATTAAAATTAAAATTAAAAAGTATATTAAAAATAAAAAGCCTTTTGTTGACGTTTTTTTAGGGGAATGTTGTCTTTTGTTGACGTTTTTTTAGGGGAATTTAATTTAATTTTGCACCATGATGATTGACCAGTGTCGTTCGCTTTATTATTATTACTAGGTTATAACCTCGTGTAAGGGGCTGTTTGGCTAAGCTTTTCAAAATGACTTATTTGCTTATTTGCTTTTCTGAAAAACAAATAAGTCAATAAGCTGTTTTGAAAAGCTTTAAAATGGAGCTTTTCAAAATGACTTATTTGCTTATTTGCTTTTCAGAAGGCAAATAAGCAAATAAGTCATTTTGAAAATCTTAGCCAAATAGCCCTTAATACATGGAGTTGAATAAATAAATTTTATATACTAAATAATAAAACAATATATCTTTAAAACATCATTTATTGTACGAGTTGAATAAATATAATTTTATATATTAAATAATAAAAAATTATATCTATAAGAACATATTATACAGGTTGAGTAAATGTAATTTTATATACAAAATAAATAAGTTATATCTTTAAAACCACGTGTATTACACGGGTTAAGCAAATGTAATAATGTTTATCAAATAATAAAATAATACATCTTTAAAAAACCTCATTTATTACACGGGTTGAATAAATGTAATTTTATATACCAAACAATAAAAAAAAAATACATCTTTAAAAATATGCGCATTACACTGTTTGAATAAATGTAATTTTCTGTACTAAATAATAAAAAATATATCCTTAAAAACCCCCGTGTATTGTATGAATTGAGTAAATCTAATTTTATATATCAAATAATAAAAAGTTATATCTTAAAAAACCTCATTTCTTACATGGGTCGAGTAAATGTAATTTTCTACAGTGAAAATAAAAATATTTAATATATTAATACAAAGTTTGGTTTTCGTGTTGTAAAATTTGTTAACGAAGTCTCAATAAATTTAACCCTTTATTTAACTCCGTAAATGTATAAATGATAAATAATATTAGTTAATTTTATTTTAAGTTTCGTAAAATTTATTTTATACCAAACTAAACAAAACGTTCAAATATAATTAATTCAAATAAATCTATACATATAATAAAAGAAACCATGTTAGGGACACATGACGTTCTATGAGACAGTCTTAATTATTTTTATAAATATTTATTATGGAGAGTCAATTATTGATAATATTAAATTTAAAATTTATAGAAGAGATTTTAATGATAAAGACAAATATAATTGATAATAATATATTAATTATTATAATTATATATTGAAATAATGATGAATGGAGACCAAAAATATGGTTTATGTCGTCTCTATAATTTCTATTGATACGTTATTTTATTACTTTTATTTTTATGATAAACAAAACATAAGTAAGTTTAGTGGTGTAGACAATGTATAAGGAGGGGTAGCCTGGGTTATCCCTAAACTCCACATTTGTAGTGTAAAAATACTTTTCAACCCCGTCTACGTAGTGTAATTTTTTTTTATACAAAGAATACCCTTAATCAAAAAAATAAATAAAAATTTGGGACACCCCTGAAATTTTTAGGCTAGCTCCACCACTGAGAACATATATATTTTTTATACATGGTATATTTAGAATCCTATTTCTAATAAAGGATCTCATTATCCCGTTTTACACTCCAATGAAATAATAATATTAAATCATAATATCCAGCCTATCTCTTATATATTTAATATTTTTTACTAAAATATTTCTTTTCTTTTTTTTTCCTGCTAATTATCCAACAAAGTAACATGTTATAAACCATGTAATACACAACTCTTTAATCTAATAAAAAATAAAGTGAGATGTTACAATAAGTAAATAGTACCTCAAAGTTATTTTTGTTAGAAAACACATCTTAAGGACTAAATGTTTTAACGGATTACATTATTCGTCTAAGACATGTGTTTATTTAAATCGTGCGATACACGAGTTTTTAAAAGATATAACTATTTTATTACTTAGTATATAAAATTATATTTCTTTCAACCCGTGTAATACACGGGGTTCTAACCTAGTAATATTATAAATGAGAAGGAGATTAAACTAAATAATTATTATTCATAAGATATTAAACTAATAATATTTAGTAGTAAAGTTATCTATAATATAAGATATGAAATTAAATAATATTTTGTAGGAGGATTATTTATAATTAATTAGAAGAGATTAAATTAAAATAATAATTATCTATAAGAGATGGCCTAATATGATGACAAGTGTCCCTAAAATAGTTTCTTTTATTATAGTAGTTAGATTTTTTATTTTGTCATAAATAAATCACCTAGTTGAATCATAATCGAAATAACTGTAAAAAGTTATATAGTCAAATTATCGATCTTTGATCAAGAGACTCTTTATAAATTATTTCTCTTTTATCTGGTAGAGATCATCGTTACAATGACACACTTTTAAAGGGAGTGATGAAGTCTTCACATCTTCCTAATGTTGACAGTGGTCATCGGTTTAACATCTCATTAAAAGGTAGTAATGATCGGTTTAACATCTCATTAAAATGGTAGTAATGATCGTAACGTATTTTTAATAAGGTAGAAATCACTTATGTTTCTCCCTTATTACATATTTGAAGATATCATAAATAATCAGGTGACCAATCTAGGTATTGGTCACCTCTTGATCTTCTCAATTTAGGTAGTGATCACATTTCTCTTCTCGCTTATAAGATAGTGATTACAATCATTGAAGATGGGGGTAGGCCCAGCACCGTCTCCCCGACTAGGAAAAGACTCGTCATCCTCTCCCTTTAGTGTTCGTAGCACAACAGCACTTGGCACCAAGATCCGTAGGGAAGGATGATACAGCCTCCTCACATAAACTTTGGGGCCAAGGAATGATGGGACAGTCGAGATAGCTCAGAGTCAGTAGAGCAAAAGGTATCAGGAGTGTGGAGATAAAAGATGAAACACAAAAGGTGTTATTGTTCGCCAGATAAAGTAGGGTCAAATGTCAAACACGTTCCCGACTAGGAAAAGATGAAGGATTGATGTGCAATATATGGTCAGCTAAATTAAACCTAACTTAGACACTCTAGTTTTACCTAGACTCTCCTAATACTAGACCACAAGACAGGCAAGTGTACCTATTAACTATAGCCAAGCCTAATGAAGTCTGGATATCTATCCCACGAGACACTGACGCTAACTAAACTTTGTCTTAACTATCTGACTTGCGGTTTTATTTTATTTGTGGATATAATAGGTTTTTAACTAATCTAGAAGGCAGTGAATACAAAGACAAGCAAGCAAACAAAACTCGACTGGACATGAAAAATATCAGATAGGGGGAAGACGACAACCTAGGCTCGGAATCGTATCAACTGACTCAACTACTCTTAGGAAAGACTAAAGTATGTAGTCGAATCTAATGATAATACCCTTAGGACTAAGGAAAGTCTAGATCTCCTCCGGTTACACCAAACTCTCAAAAGGATCCTAAAGGCTAATAAAGCTCACCGGAATGTAAAGTTGATCTCCTCCCGATCTTACCACGATACGTATTACTAAGGTACTCTAAAGAAGGATCTTCTACCGGTCTCACCAACTACAATGCTATGAAAGATTGAGTCCCACAATCCCAGAACACAGGAGCCAATCTAGTCTAAACCAATTACTAACCCGAAAACACTAAACCACGCTAGCAACAGTGGCGACGGCGAGAGGTGGGCCAGTCGCAATTAAAGGGGGAAAGAGAGTGAGGATTTTGTGTCTAGGGTTTTTGGCTTAATCTCTCATGTATTTTTAGGGTTTGTAATTAAGGATCTATTTAAATATCAACTAATAACAATTTAACCCATTAACTCTTGGCTTCCTACTTCTTTAAAAAAACTATTGGTTTCCTCTCCAAATAGTTAAGCATGGATTACTATTAATTACCGGTCAACCCTTTTACCTTTGTTTAATTATCTAATAATAAAAGAACCCTATTTACTTATTATTTAATAATAATTATTTCCCGTTTCAATCAAATAACAATAATTCTTCGCTAATATTAAACCACTAGTCAAAAACATTTTTACTTTATTTTGTTATTCAATAACAAAATCTTTTAATTTATGTTAGGATCTAAGGCTGTCTGTGATTGTGTTTGTTTGCATAAAACGAATAAGTGCAGCGGAAATGAGTAGCAAACTTTGTAAACACAAACAAAGGAAAGTGTAGATTGATAAACAATTGCTTTTCATTGAGTCAAAATATTTACATAAAAGCAAAAGATTACAGTGCAGGCTTACAATCTAAACTCCCCCTCAGCCTGATACACCAGAGTTGGTTGCACAAGATGAAAGGATGAATTGAGGAGAAAAACTCACTCAAAACGATCAAGTGTAACAGTACAGAGTACTGTCATACTTATAGGCAAACCAAACTACTGATATGCTTCAGCTGACGTCACCATGATAGTGACATCTAACGACCTAACAAACTATAAATATTGTTCTATACAAACTACTGTTATGTAACATCTGATAATCACTAAAGTACAAAACATAAGGAAACTACTGCTTCACGTTCCACTGTTGTAGCCTTAGCACAGATGTTGAGTCTTCAGTGCTTTCTTCAAAGGTGATCAGTCTTTGAGAGGGCAGTGCTTGAGTCTTCAGCAGTACTTAGGATACAGCAGTAGATAGAGCAACAGAGTTTGTCTTCAGCAGTTGTTAGATAATCATCAGAGTTTGGTTTATCAGTTGTTGTAGTTGAGCAGCACTTAACACCCATCAACTATTAGATAACCACTGTCAAGGGGAGAGATTAGAGTAAACTGCTGCTTATTAAGTGTCCACTGATGGGATCCGGTTTTGGCTTTACATTATCTGTTCCTCTGTTAGGGTTCAATCCCAACAATTTATTATATAAATAATAAATTGTTACTTGTTTAACTCTTTAAACGACACCAATTATTTCCACTAAATTAATTGTTTCATAAACAATTAATATCCTAAGTATATCATCAAATACTCATTTTTCATAATTAATATCTGTTTTTGTGATTTATAATATTTAACAATTAAATTTTATTCTTTGTCCGTCGTCTAATGTGTAACCCTTTGGATCGTACTATAATAGCAACATTAAATAATCGATAATTGGACACCTAAATCTTAGGCCTTTGGGTATACTTTAACCTATCTTAACTCCACCTAAGTGTCACATCAACCTTTTTTCCCCATTTCACCTTGCCTCACTCCAAGGAAATGGTTTAATCTCATTAACTTCATCTAACCCTATCTTTTAGTGGTTTTGGTCTAAAAAAGAAAAGAATAATTAATTCAATCTCTTAACATTGGGTTAACATGTTAACACATAACCCATTTAATGCCCTTTAACACAAGAAGGGAGTGGTTTGCAATGTTGGTTAACATGCCATGTCATTGTTAACACTTTAAATGTTAGAGTACACCCTATGGCCTAACAATAAGTCATTTCACCGGTAAGGATTATATACAAATTTATGATTTGCATTTCCGTTAATGATTAGATACAAATTTATGATTTGCATTTTTTTATATTTAACTCGTGTAATAGACGTGTTTGTAAGCTAGTATCTTAATATACATACATACAATTTTATCTCATGTTTGTTGCAAAACTCTATCCCACATCATCCTATCTTCACATAACAATTTCATATAGATCCTAGCAGAAAGTAGAAAGTATGTAAAAGAAATGATAAGATAAAACAAAAAATGTATGATTGTTTTACTAGATTTTAACAAATTCATCGTACCACTACTCGAATAGGGTTTAGGATCATAGATTGTCAAATGATGTTTGCATTTTGATGATATTTTTTAATAGTATGATGAAATTCTATGATTATTGTGTAAAAACAATTTTTTATTTAAAATCGTAAACTGAACAACTTGGTCTGAGCTAACTTGAACCCCACCAACTCGAATTTTAAGAGGGTTGGTTATCAGGTCACTTTTTCTGGAAAAAGACCCAAACAACCCAGTCCGAAAAACTCGAAACAACCTGACCCAAAAAACCTGAAATCTAAAGAACACTCCTATCCCGCACCCTGCCCCACTTCCCACCCGCTCACACACTTTCTTCACCATTTGCAAGTAGAGCACCATCCTTCCCGACCTTCTTTGCCTCGATCACAGATTTTATCCAACATGGACATTGTGAGTGGGGTAGACTTCGACCACCCTAATGAAAGTTAGAAAAAAGACCAAAATAAATGGTTATATACC
Source organism: Helianthus annuus (assembly GCF_002127325.2). Taxonomy (NCBI): domain Eukaryota; kingdom Viridiplantae; phylum Streptophyta; class Magnoliopsida; order Asterales; family Asteraceae; genus Helianthus; species Helianthus annuus. Next base: position 72,952,734 of record NC_035445.2, read on the forward strand.
TGTTGAGTTAATTGCCAAAATCGTCCCTGAGGTTTGGGCAGGTTTGTCATTTTTGTCCAAAATGACACTTTTGTACCAAATTGCCCCCAACGTTTGTAACTTTTTGCCATTTTCATCCAAACCACTAACTTATTTTATTTTTTCTGTTAAGTTGAGGATATTTGGATGAAACTGGCAAATATAAAACCACAGGGACGATTTTGGCAATTTACTCAAACTCTTTTAAATTTCTTTTATTTAATTAATTTTTTACATATATAATAAAAAAGAATATACATGCAATTTTTATATGAAAAAAATAATAGCTTTGTCACATAATTTTAATAAATTTTCATCCAACCACTAACTAAGTTAATTTTTCTATTAAGGCGAAGGATGTTTATAAACTAAGACAGAAATTAATTTCTAATTTTTTATATAGATCAGTTTTATAAAAATAAAATCTACTTAAACCTCTAAATTTTATAAAACTAAAATGCTGGTGACCTTACTGAAAAAGGTCAATAAAAAATCTTATCATATGTACCAAGTTTGTAATTCATCTTCTACTCTTTTAAATTCGCTCCTAAGGAAAAACAGAAGCCAGTGCCCCCCCCCCAATCTATCAAACAACGTATCGTTACCAAACCTTAAAATTACCCACCAAATCGTAATTATAATGCTATGAACCAAAAGTTTCTTTAATCAAGCCACTCAAGATAAGTATTAGTTAGTTACCCTCATAATCTTAATTAAATAAATATTTTATTTCTACCTACATATTTCGTAGGTGCTCAACACATTTAAAAAATATGTAACGTTTTACAATTTTTTTCTATCTCTACAACTGATAAATACTAAAAGTTGTAATCGATTGTTATGTGTTGCACACCAACGACGTTTTCTCTTTACAAACTGATTTATATAAAGAAGCTGTAAATTAATTTTTGTCTTAATTTATAAAATTTAAACATCCTTCACCTTAACAAAAAAATAAACTGAGTTAGTGATTTGGATGAAAATTTATAAAAATTATGTGACAAAACTATTAGTTTTTTTTTTCTAAAAACTCCGTGTATATTCTTTTTTATTATATATGTAACAAAATTAATTAAATAAAAGAAATTAAAAAGGGTTTGAGTAAATTGCCAAAATCGTCCCCGTGGTTTTATATTTGCCAGTTTCATCCAAATATCCTCAACTCAGAAAAAATAAACTAAGTTAGTAGTTTGGATGAAAATGGCAAAAAATTACAAACAATGGGGGCAATTTAGTACAAAAGTGTCATTTTGGACGAAAATGGCAAACGTGCCCAAACCTGAGGGACGATTTTGACAATTAACTCTTTATTGAATATATTAAGTAAAAAATAATTCAAAAAATCTAAAATATTTCCCAAAATGTTGCCAACAACTTCATGTTTTATCACTAACAAACACAAACACCAAACCATCCCAATCAATGTCACACCCCAACCGATGGCGGAATCATCGGGGCGCGGCACTGAGCGAAACAGATTGTCCAGAAGTTTCCACAACAACTATAATATAAATTCAGTTTACATGACACGTCCCATACCGTGTCCCAAATAAATAACAAGTTATCATAGAAAGCAACCAGGCAAATAAATTCCGTTCCGACAACTCAGATTTAATTATTACAGACAAGTGTTTATTATTTCTAGACTCCCTAGCCTCGATTTCATCACCATGCGCCTAAGCATCCTAGCAACTTAAGCACCTGTCTCATACGTTAAAATAAAGTCAATACATAAAATGTAAAGGTGAGCACACAAGTTTGATAATAGCATATAGAGTTCGAATAGTTTACGCATAACCAGGCACGTACACAGAGGAAAACGATGCATGTTAATTATCGACATGGGACCATCGATACCAACGACTACGGGTTGACCGTCCGAGACGGTTCGCAATACATGATTACCAACGTAATCCATGCAAGTAATTGTCCTTAACAACCCCCGTGTGAACGGGTGCTGAGTCCAAACTATAGTACTATGTTGCTAAGGCAGGTAGATAGCACTCCACGTGTAAACATAATAAACAGCATTCATTTAGTCAAATAGCACATGCAATCGGTCAGCGTTCAAATAGTTTGTGTTTGATTGTGATTTGATAGGTAACGTATGTAACACCCAAAAGTGCTAAAAGCAAAAAGGGATCGAGTATAGTCACAGTGATTGATTGTGGATTGAACGGAGCGCTGAGAGTAAGATTAGCCTGAATAGTTTGATAGCATAACGATAAGTAACGCGGAAATGTAAACAAGTATGGATGGATCGAGTGGGCTGGTCGATCGAACGGCAGGTTCAATCGAACGGGCTGTTCGGTCGGCTGGTATGTCCGGTTGGACAGTCCTGTTCGATCGGCCGGCCGGCTCGATCGGCTGGGCCATTCGAGTGGATTGTTTCTTCCTCTGGTGTGTTTGTGTTAGAGGATTTGAACTTTTGAAGTTTTCGTTGTAGTATTTGAGAACACTGAAGTGTTCCTATCTTTCAAGTCGATCGATCGAACGGTTCGTTCGATCGGCAAGCTCACTCGATCGGCTAGCTCACTTGATCGGCTAGGAGCTTCAAGGTTAGTCCCCAACTAAATGTCACTCGATCGAACAGTCTGTTCGATCGGCTGGCATTCCCTACTACGAACGAGTTGTGAAACGATTAAGTGTTGAAGCATAGTATCTCATGATCCGAATAGTAATGTTCACCAATCGAGTGCCATGTTCGATCGAACACTACTTCATCAATACTATACCTCATGAAATTTTGGAAGTGTGGGACCATGTGCTAGCTGATCGGCTGGCCCGGTCGATCGGCTGGCATGTCCGATCGGCTGGGCTGTTCGAACAGCCTAGCCGTTCGGCCAGCATTTCTGACCTGGTCGGCCTTTCGTCTAACACTTGGCTGTTTGTTTATTTGTCATTCTTTCAAGGTATCTTGACAACGTGTTGAACTATGATAACCTCCGTTCCTACTTGTTTCCTTGGCTCGAACAGGAATCACCCAAGTCCGGCCGGTGAACGGTTCGGAATGTCAGTTTAGAGTTTAACCCGAAATCGGTGAACCTTGTTCATAGAACCCGAATCTTGAACCTTTTTAACTATTTGAATGATTAGTTAGCCGGTTCAAGCTCCGTTTGTATTGATTTGAAGGCATTGAGTGTAAAAAAGTTGAAAGAAAGTTGGAATTCCTTCTTTCAATCCTTCACAACTTGTGGATGTTTAGATCTTTGATAGATCTTAACTTGTTTATGTGGAAATCGGTTAGATCTAAGCTAATCATAGTGGAATGAGGCTAAAACATGATGTTCTTCAAGAACACCATGATGACATCACCCAAGAACACTTAGATCTTGGTGATTTCACGGTTAGAATCCAAGTTTTGAAAGATAGAAAGGTGTAGAATCAAGTAATGATAAAAAAACGTACAAGAATTAGAGTGAAAACTTACCGGGATTGAGAGAAATCTGAGAAAAGGTGAAGAAGATAGCTGGTTCGGTCAGAGCTTTCCAAAAAAGGAAAGTATGACAATGACAGCCCTATTTATAGGCTCCAAAAGAGGAAAGTGACAGCCGATCGGCCAGGAGCTCCGATCGAGTGGGCTGCTCGATCGGCTGGCAAGATGCCAGCCGATCGGCTGGCCTGTTCGATCAGGTTGCCTCCTGTTCGATCCGCGACACACTTTGAGTATTTTGCGACGATTTCCGATGTTTCGATTTCGATGGACGATGATACGAATACGATAGGGTTCCTAGTCAAATTACTTTTAATCCCAACCGCTATATCTAACATACAATCTTCTATAAGTCACGTTTCGATGTCGGTTTCGATTGAGTTCGATTGCTTTTCGAGTTTCGATTTGATTTTCGATTAATTTGCTTGAATACCACACCAAACATAAAGTAAACATGCACAAGTAACACATAAGGCACACACACACGTATAACAATACCACCATTCGCATAATTCGAGTCTCGAGTTTGATTGATTGTTAGATCGGTTTGATTACTGATTAGGTTAACTTTATCGCATTGTTACTTCCTACTATTCACAGTCGTAGATCGGTTTGCGTTAAAACACATTCGATTACTTCGATTCTTGCTATTTACAACACTTACTCCACATAATACAACTAAAACATAAAATCGACTATCTACAGTCAAAGAAAGTCAAAGTTGACTTGGACTTTGACTTTGATTTTGACATTCGAAAACACGGGGTGTTACAGCCTCCCCTTGTTTAGGGAATTTCGTCCCGAAATTAGGCTCGAAGGCTACACAACGCCGTGATTTTACCAATTTGATGCTTCAGATCTATTTATTTAAACAACTGCGGGTACTTGGCCTTCTTGTCGCTTTCGAGTTCCCAAGTGAACTCCGCGCCTCGTTTGCCTTCCCATCGGACCTTCACGATCGGGATGCGGGAGCGCCTGAGTTGCTTGGTTTGGCGATCCATGATTTCGACAGGCTTTTCCACGAAGTGTAATGTTCTGTTGACCTGAAGATCGTCAAGGGGTACAATTAGATCATGATCAGCAAGGCATTTTCGGAGGTTAGAGACGTGGAAAGTCGGGTGGACGTTACTGAGTTCCTCCGGTAGTTAGAGTCTGTAGGCGACTTTTCCGATTCTTTCCAGAATCCTAAAAGGTCCAACATATCGAGGCGCTAGTTTCCATTTCTTGCCGAATCGGACTACACCCTTCCAAGGTGATACCTTTAGGAGTACATAGTCACCAACTTCAAATTCAAGGGGCTTGCGTCTTTTATCGGCGTAATTTTTCTGTCTGTTCCGAGCTTTTACCAAATTGTCTCGAATCTGGTGGATTTTATGTCGTTTCTTGTAGAATCTCGGGACCGGTTAGTTGCGAGTGACCGATCTCGTGCCACACAATAGGCGATCGACATCTTCTACCATACAAAGCCTCGAAAGGTGCCATTTGGATGTTGGCATGATAGCTGTTATTGTACGAGAATTCGACCAATGACAGGTGTTTGTTACAACTACCGCCAAAATCTATAACACACGCTCGGAGCATGTCTTCAAGAGTACGGATCGTTCTTTCAGTCTGTCCGTCGGTTTGAGGATGGAATGCAGTACTCAGATTAAGCGACGTACCAAGGGCCGCTTGAAACGTTTCCCACAATAGCGAAGTGAACCGAGCGTCACGATCTGAAATGATGTCACGAGGCGTACCATGATTACAAATGATCTCGTCGGTGTAGATTCGGGCTAGTCGTTCCACCTTGTAGTCATCTCGTATCGACAAAAAGTGGGCTGATTTCGTTAGACGATCAACTATGACCCAAATACTGTCGTGCCCTGATGGCGTGGGCGGGAGTTTCGTTATGAAATCCGTAGCTATACTCTCCCACTTCCATATAGGTATCAGCGGTTGTTCGAGTAAGCCAGAAGGTCTTTGGTGTTCAACCTTGACTCTTGCACAAGTTAAACAGCTTCCAACGTATAGAGCGATATCCCGTTTCATACCCGGCCACCAATACTTATAACGCATATCCTGGTACATCTTGTCTGCACCGGGATGAATAGAATACCGGGACTTGTGGGCTTCGTTCATGATAATCTTTCGCAAATCGGTCCGCTTAGGGATCCAAATTCGGTCCACATAATAGAATATCCCATCTGGTTTACTTACTAACTGAGCTCCATCGTGATAGATTCTCTCTCTCTTCAATGTACGCTCGTTAAAGCAAGCATGTTGAGCTTCGCGAATAAGGGTTTCGAGATTGTGCTGGGCTTGGATGTTTCGGGTACTGAGCACGTAACTCTTTCTGCTGAGCGCGTCAGCAACCACATTCGCCTTGCCTGGGTGATAACGAATCTCACAGTCGTAATCGTTGAGAAGTTCTACCCATCGGCGTTGACGCATATTAAGGTCTCTCTGATTAAAGATGTGTTGTAAACTCCTGTGATCGGTGTAGATCGTACACTTAGTGCCATACAGGTAGTGTCGCCAAATCTTCAATGCAAAGACAACCGCGCCTAGCTCGAGGTCATGGGTTGTATAGTTCTTCTCGTGGATTTTGAGCTGACGAGATGCATAGGCTATAACCTTGTCTCGCTGCATGAGAACACAGCCGAGACCGAGGTTAGAAGCATCACAGTAGACAATGAAGTTGCCGCTTCCGTCGGGCAGCGTAAGAATCGGTGCATTGCACAGCATATGTTTGAGGGTTTGAAAGGCAGTCTCTTGTGCGTTTCCCCACACAAAAGGCTTGTCCTTATGCCTAAGAGCAGTAAGCGGCACAGCGATCTTGGAGAATCCTTCGATAAATCGTCGATAATAGCCCGCTAGTCCGAGAAAAGAACGAACTTCTGACGGGTTCTTAGGCGTAATCCAGCTTTTGACAGCTTCAATCTTCGCAGGATCGACGTGGATACTTCGACTATTCACTATGTGACCCAGAAATTGAACCTCCTCCAACCAGAATTCGCACATGGAGAACTTGTGATGTGTGTAAAATGCAACATATAAATCACATCAATTAAGGCATAAAACTAACCCTTTTTAAGTACTAATGTTGGAAAAAGAGTGTTTTTGTCTTCCTTTTGTATTTTCAGGATGAAATGAGCTCAAAATCACAAAAGAAGCAAAAAGACAACTAATTCTACCATAAAATACAAGAAAAGGAACAAAAGTGGATTGCCCGGACCCTCAACGGCACCTCCCAAGGCAAAGGAGAAGAAACAGAGTCTGAACACGCCCCGTGTCCAGCGAACACGGGGGCGTGCCCAGGAAGCAGCAGAAAAGACAAACCAGTAGAAGCTTCCATTGCCCACCACGGGGCCGTGTCCAGCGAGCACGGGGGCGTGGTGAAAGTACAGCAGGCGCATTAATTGTAATTCGCAATTACAATTAATGAGGAGAGAGAGTGTCAGGCGGGCACGGGGCCGTGTCCAGCCTTCTGTTCAGCCTATAAATAGAGGAGCTTGGCTTCATTCTCTCTCATCCCTTGGCACACCACCTCTCTCACACCTCATCCACCACCCACCACCACCATAACACCATCATCCACCACCATCATCCATTGTCCATCGTAGAGTGTGTGAGTCGTCTCGGGATCCAAGATTGATCGTAAGAGTTCTTGACAATCAAAGCCATGTTTGCCTAAGTCTCTTACATCACTTGGTGAAGACAAGTGTTTAGTATAATACTTTTTATTTTTAATCTTTTGCACTTTTTATTTGGTTTTGTATTAATGACTTTAATAACTAGTTACTTATGTTGAAGGTGATTTTTCCTTATCGTTTGTCCGTGGTGTCTTGGCATTATTTTACTGTCTATATAAAATAAAAGATTTTCACCATTCATATCTCCACGGTCTATATGGAGGTATGTTGGCTACCTGGTCGGGGGTTAAGGGAACGGTTTGGTAAAGGTCTTGCCCTTGTTCAGCGTTTAGAGGTCCTGCTTGGGACCTGGGTCAGATTTAGTAGGATCTCCTTCAATGCCCATAGGTATTGGATGGCGGGGATCCAAACTCTTTGACCCCCTCATAAGTTAACTACTATTAATACTATAACCCGGCTATTTAGGACTGTATCCCTGCTGACTCAGACTACTTAGCCGAGGGTAACGTCACCGCCAAAAGCGGGGCCTACCACAATTTGCATTAATAACTTAATTCATTATCTTTCAATAATCCGACCCTTTAGGATTGTATCCTTGCTGACTCAAACTACTGGGTTGAGGGTAACGTCGCCTTCAAAAGAGGGGCCTACTACAATAACTAAGATAATCTCTTAAACAAGTGCAAAAGTGCGAAAATAATCAAAGGTTATACTAATACACGTGTCGGATCCAAGTGATTCATCTTGTCTATCTGTTTTTACTTTATTTTTATTTTCAGCATTTAGTTAGTTTTTATTTTTCTTAGTTTAAAACATTTTTCTCACTTTTTGATTTGATTAGACGTTGAGGATAAACCGGTATTAAAAGCTCTTGTGTCCTTGGACGACCTCGGTATCTTACCAACACTATACTACGTCCACGATCGGTGCACTTGCCCATATGTGTGTTTAGTGTTAGTAAATATCGTGTTTTATAAATTTAAAACTTGGCTAAAAGTGTAAAAAGGGGCTTAAATATACATCAAAAATATATTACACTACACACGCATCAAGTTTTTGGCGCCGTTGCCGAGGACACAAGGATTTTAAGAAAGCTTAAAATCGACGGCCTAATCTATTTTTCAAAACCTTTTTAAAACGCGCGCAATTTTTCTGCATTTTAGTTTAGTTTTGCATTTACAGTAGCCTGAACACGGGGCCGTGCTCACTGAACACGCCCCCGTGCTGCATATTTTTACTTAAATACCCAGATACAGAGTCTGACCACGGGGCCGTGCTCACTGAACACGCCCCCGTGCTCAACGTGACCAGTAAATTTAATTAAAACGCCCAGATAAAGACCCTGAACACGGGGCCGTGTTCACTCAACACGGGGCCGTGTCCAGCTTCTGTTTCCGTCTTTATTTTTGTTTTCTGGTCCCGAGACTCAGTTGTGGTCTGTTGAGTGATTCTTATGGATCAATACTCAAGAGGTTACAACTACACCTATGATGAGGATGATTATAGGGGTAATTATTGTACTAATTGTCGTAACGCACGCTCGGTTCAATATAATAACTCATATCAACCATCCAATTCATACAACCATTATGAGGAGCCCAGGTACGAGCCATCAACTTCATACACATCCTATGAAGACCAAAGGTATGAACCTCCTCCCTCATACTCATATTTTGATGAACCAAGGTATGAGCCTTCATACTCATACTTTGAAGATTCAACATATGAGCCACCACCTTCATACACTTATTATGAGGAACCATGGCGTGAACAACCCACCTCATATGAGTACTATGAAGAACAAAGTTTCGACCCTTATCTATCATATACTTACAATGAAGAACAATGGTGTGAACCATCTACTTCATATGAGTACTATGAGGAACCAAGGATCGAACAACCGGATTCAAGCTTTGAGGATCCAAATTCTTTCAATCTCACCGAAGTGACCAATAGGATATTAGAACACATTAAAACTATCGAACGTTGCATAAAAGAATCTCGCGCAAGGGAAGAAGAATCCCGCGCAAGAGAAGAGCTAAAAAATGGTAATAACGTAGAGATAGTTGAAAGTGTAAAAATGGAAGAACAAGAAAGTGAAAAACCGACACATGAGTTAAACAACGAAAATGGTGAGTCCGATAATGTTAAAATTCAAGAAGAGTCTAATTTTGAAGAAATTAACCTCTTGTCACCTACTTTCGAAAATCATTGTTTAATAACCCCTCATGCCAAGTTTTTAAAAGAGTTAAACACTAGTGCTAAAATCAAAGAAATAGTGAGTGTTAAGTTAACTAATGATCAAACCTCGCTAATAAAAGAAGACCCTTTTGAAATTAACATTACACTGGTTCCATGTTTCTTTCAAAATTCATTTATTAGCAATATCACCATCGATAAAGATCTTTGTGTTAACATAATGCCTAACTACATTTTTGAAAAATTAAGTGTTAGTGATTTTACTCCACTTCAAATACCCATTTTTCTATCCAATCGGAAAGTAATAAAATCAATCGGTGTAGTTGAAGATGTTTTGGTTCAAACAAATCAAATGGTAATCCCAACCGACTTCGTCATCCTAGATGACGCCCCTTTAGTCTTGGGAAAACCTTTTGTGCAAACTCAAAGAGCTTTGAAAAACCGGAAATTCAACAATCTACCTCTTCAATTAGGGGCATTCAAAAGGAGCATAGATCTTGAGCGCTCAATGAAATATCCTTTTGGCAACAATGACCCCCTAATTGAAGATGAAGCTGAACCACCCAATACAACCAACGAAGAGGACCACTTTGTCGAGGAAGAGATAGCTATAGAACAAACTTTTAAGGTTCTTGATCTAGATGAGCCACAAAATAAGGTGTCTTCTAAAGACCCACCCATTGAGCTCAAAGAACTTCCTAAAGGTTTGGAATATGCTTTCCTAGGCAAAGATGGTAGTTTACCCGTAATTATTTCATCTAAATTAAGTAATAAAGAAAAAGAGAAATTAGTTAACCTACTTAAAAAACACAAAAACGCGATCGCTTGGAAGCTTGTAGATATTAAAGGAATAAGCCCTTCCATGTGCACGCACAAAATTTTAATGAATGATGACTACAAGACGGTAATTCAACCACAACGAAGAGTGAACCCCAATGTTCAAGAAGTGGTTAAAAATGAAGTCATCAAACTACTCGACGCCGGACTAATCTACCCTATCTCCGATAGCCCATGGGTAAGTCCCGTTCAAGTAGTCCCAAAGAAGGGAGGTATGACGGTAATAACTAACGAGAAAAATGAATTAATACCAACGAGAACCGTCACAGGATGGAGAGTCTGTATAGATTATAGGCGATTAAATGAAGCGACTAGGAAAGACCACTTTCCTTTGCCCTTCATTGATCAAATGTTAGAAAGATTATCCGGTCATAAATTTTATTGTTTCTTAGATGGTTTTTCAGGTTACTTTCAAATACCGATAGCACCAGAAGACCAAGAGAAAACAACTTTCACATGTCCCTACGGAACTTTTGCATATCGACGCATGCCATTCGGTCTATGTAATGCGCCTGCAACATTCCAACGTTGTATGGTCGCCATTTTCCATGATATGATCGAAAAGACAATGGAAGTCTTCATGGATGACTTTTCCATCTTTGGAGACTCATATGACCAATGCCTCGATAATCTTGAACGAATGCTATCCCGATGTGAGGAAACTAACCTCGCCCTTAACTGGGAAAAATGCCATTTCATGGTAACAGAGGGAATAGTACTCGGTCACAAAATCTCAAGCGAAGGAATGGAAGTTGATCGAGCAAAAATAGAGACTATTTCTCGATTACCTCCTCCATCCTCCGTGCGAGCAATCAGAAGTTTCCTAGGACATGCCGGATTTTATAGAAGGTTTATCAAAGACTTTTCAAAAATTTCAAGGCCTCTAACAAAATTACTTGAAAAAGATGCACCCTTCATCTTTGACAAGGAATGCAATCAAGCATTTCTAACCCTCAAGGAAATGCTAGTCAATGCACCTATCATGATAGCGCCAGATTGGAAATTTCCTTTCGAAATCATGTGCGATGCAAGTGACTTCGCTGTTGGAGCAGTCTTGGGACAAAGAAAAGAAAGACATTTCCACCCAATTTATTATGCTAGTAAAACTCTTAATGATGCGCAAGAAAATTATACAACTACAGAAAAAGAATTACTAGCGGTGGTATTTGCTTTTGATAAATTTCGTTCTTATCTTGTTCTTTCTAAAACAATAGTCTATACAGACCATGCAGCCATCAGGTACCTCTTCAAGAAGCAAGACGCAAAACCCCGTTTGATAAGATGGATTCTACTCCTCCAAGAATTCGACATTGAAATCAAGGACAAAAGAGGAGCAGAAAACACTGCTGCAGATCATCTCTCACGCTTAGAAGACCCAGCTTTGGAGACAACCAGGGACGAGCAAATCAACGAGAAATTTCCCACGGAATCCTTGGAAATGATGGAGAGTAGACAAGAACCATGGTATGCCGACTACGCTAACTTCTTAGCTAGCGGTGTAGTCACCAAAGGATGGCCACATCATCAAAGAAAAAAATTCTTTGCTGATGTAAAGCATTACTTTTGGGAAGATCCCTATCTTTTCAAAATGTGTGCCGACCAGCTCATCCGAAGGTGTGTCTATGGTAATAAAGCACGAAGAATTCTCCATCATTGTCATGAAGGTCCATACGGAGGACATCATGGTGCCGCAAGCACCGCATGAAAGGTATTTGATTCAGGGTTTTACTGGCCGACCATTTACAAGGATGCACAAAACCTTGTAAAGACATGTGATGCATGCCAAAGATCAGGTAATATTTCTTCCAAAAACGAAATGCCTCAAAATGGCATTCTCGTCTGTGAAATCTTTGATGTGTGGGGACTCGATTTCATGGGACCTTTCCCACCTTCGAAGGGAAACAAATATATACTTGTGGCAGTCGATTACTTGTCTAAATGGGCAGAGGCCGAGGCTCTTCCAACAAATGATGGAAGAGTGGTGGTAAAATTTCTGAAAAAACTGTTCTCTCGTTTCGGGACACCAAAGGCTTTGATAAGTGATAGAGGTACCCATTTTTGCAATCATCAACTCGAAAAAATATTAACAAGGTATGGGGTCTATCACCGGGTCTCAACAACATATCATCCTCAAACCAATGGGCAAGCCGAAGTGACTAATCGAGGTTTAAAACGAATACTTGAAAAAACCGTAGGAATAAATAAAAAAGAGTGGGCCGATAAATTAGACGACGCTTTATGGGCTTTTCGAACTGCTTATAAAACCACTATAGGCACAACCCCATATAAACTCGTCTATGGAAAAAGTTGTCACTTGCCAGTAGAAATAGCTCACAAAGCCTACTGGGCAATAAAAAACGTAAACTTAGATTTGGAAAATGCCGGTAAAAATCGATTTTGTCAAATAAATGAATTAGACGAGCTTAGGAATTATGCATATTCTAACTCCGAAATTTATAAAGAAAGAATGAAAATTTTGCATGATAAATATATTAAATCTAATGAATTTCGGGTTGGAGACCAAGTTCTATTGTTTAATTCACTACTTCGATTATTTCCTGGTAAGTTAAAATCTAGGTGGTCAGGACCTTTTTCCGTCACCCATGTTTTTCCACACGGTGCAGTAGAAATTAAAACTCGAAATGGGACACCATTTAAAGTCAATGGCCAACGGCTGAAACTCTACCGAGGATCCATTGAGGATGAGGAAGAGGAGATCTCACTTCAAACGATTAACGAATAAACTCATACCCGACATGTTACAGGTAAGTGTACGTTTAAAAAAAAAACCGGCAAATCTTCTAACCATTTTTCGGAAATAAGGGGCATGCACACGAGCACATAAAAAAAAAATTTCAAAAACTTTGCTCGGCACGGGGCCGTGTCGAGGCGACTGTCGGGGATAAAACCCTCTTTTCCTATCAGTTACACCATTCCACACGCCCCGTTTAGCCGAAAACTCTCTGGTTTGAGGCGATTTTCTGCAGTTTTTCTACGTCACCTCCGAATCTAACAACGTCAAGGTATGATTCTATCTTCATTAGTAGTTAGATTAGTTACTTGCATGTAGTTAAAACATCAAAAATTGGGGAAAAATCTAGGGTTCTTCATGTTCATCCGGATCGAACTCAAAATTTTTGATGAAATTTGTTAGTAGTAGTTTAGATTAGAGTAGTAGAAAGTAACTAGGCATGTATTGTTGATAGATTTGTCCGATTTCCAAATGAAACCCCAAACCCTTGTTCTTGAACCGAAAAACACGAAATTGAAAGGGTAAACGGTTTGTTTTGGGAAAAATGACACTTAGGGTTTCATTTTCGGGGGAAACCGCTACTATTGGGCTAAAAATTTTCAGGTTTTCGAAACCGGGACGAAAAATGGAATTTTTGGGTTACAGATGCCTGGACACGGGGCCGTGTCCGCTGAACACGGGGCCGTGTCCAGCCCACTGTTTGCAGTTTCACTCTGATTTTCCTTGTTTCGTACTAACTTTTTATGTATTCTTTTCAGATGTCGAAATTTACAAGGTTTAGCGCAAATGAACTGGACGCTAGGGCACGGTACGAGGTTCTACAAACAAGACCGGAAGAGTACCCAAGGCGGGCGTGTACTGATTTGCTAACCATGGTGAACCAACTTGACCGCTTCAACAACATTGTGAGGGGTCCACTGCATGTCGCATTGACCACCCGACTACGGTCGGTACATCAATGCACGATGGAGTTCTACAGCACCTTCATTTTCAACTCGAGGCGCGAACCGTTTGATCATGACGCGGTCGAATTTCGATGTGGAGGGACCACGTTTAGAACCTCCATGGCACAGTTTGGAGCCATCATTGGGCTATATAGTGAAGAGGAAGCGGGGAATGAAGAGAATACAGGGGGGTTACGAGACTTGGATGCAACTGAACGCCAAGCCGCATGGGCTCAAATAGGTGAAGGAATCTACAACCCGAGCAGCACCAAAAGTACCAAACTGAGGGACCCACTGTACCGATACATCCACAGGCTCCTATCGTACTCGCTGAACCAATGCCACAACAGTAGTGGCGTTGTTGGGTTGAAAGATTTGGTTGTCCTTCACTGCATCCACAACCAGAAGCCTCTAGATGTTCCGTACCTCCTACTGCGAAACATGCACCTAAACCGCCTTGCTCATGCTCCTGCACCGATCTTCTTCGGAGGATGGGTGTACCGTCTTTTCAAGCACTTCACGAATATCCCAAGGTCCTTCGAAAGGAGTCCATGGTCGGGACGGGTCGATTATCACATTTGCCGATCCATGAACTTGCTTTATGAAGCGGAGGACGGGACGGTGAGCTTTCAGAGAACGCAAGGCTATGCATGGAACCCGCAAGAGGCTCTAGTTCTTCATGCACCACATCCCCATTTTCAGTATCCACCCCAAGGCGATGCGGGCCAATCCTCCTCTCAAGGAGGTGGTTTTCCTAACTTTCAAAGTTTACATGATCTTTTGCAGGAAAACCTCATGTGCTCAAGGAACACCTACAACCTCGCCAACAACACACACCACCGGGTTGGAGCTATCGAACACAACATTAACGATATACAAGATGATATCGGTAGCATCCGGGAGTACATGGCGAGGCAAGGGGGTGGAGGTGATGGTAGTGATGAAGACATGGAGTAGGAGGCTTGGAGGAACAAGGGGCTGGTTGGTGATGAGCCCACAGGTTTAAGTGCCCTTCTATCTATCAAACAATTCATGGCATGCGTGCCATTTGTCGAACAATTTACTTTCCCTAACTACTTTTTATCTTTATTTTGTTTTTACTTTATGTTTGGATAATGTTTGACAATGGTAATTTAGGATGGTTTGTGCTTGGTTGGTTGGTATTAAGTGATTAAACAGGTGCAATGCAAGGGTTAGAGTGCTAAACATTAGCACTTGCAGCCCCAGGATGGAGAAACCGGGAGAAAAACCTATTTTTCGGGCTAACAGACTGTCCACACGGGGACGTGTCCAGCCGACACGCCCCCGTGTCCATCTCCCAGATCTGCTGTTTGGCTACTGACCTGCAATTTTTTTTGCCCGACACGTGGCCGTGTTCACCCGACACGCCCCCGTGTTCACCTTCTGTAAGTTTTCGTTACTGGCAGTTCACCACGGGGCCGTGTCCGCTGAACACGGGGCCGTGTCCAGACTGCCAGTAACACAAACCTTTGTTTTTTAACACACTTTTATACATTCTAATCAACCAAAACATTATTTTTGGACCCATTGAGGACAATGTGTAATTTAAGTGTGGGGGGGGATGCTAAAACCTTGAAATTTTGCAAAATCCTAAACACAAGCCTTACACAAAACTCTATTAGAACCGCTAAACACCCCAAATTTTTTCAAAAACTTTTTCATTTTTTAATTTTTTTTTATTTTATTTTTTATTTACTTGTCTTAGTTTAAGTTGGGAATAACAAGTTCTAAAAATGTTATATTTTTACAAGTTTACAACCGATAGCGTCGTGATAAAAAAGGAACCAACATAAGAAAATTATGAAACAGCATAACAAGTCTAGTTTAAAATTCGATTATATATGCTTGGTCACATTAAAAACCCATTCCCACAAAAGTGAGTTTTGAGCCTTTATTGAGCATAAAAATACACATATTTAGATTAAATGCTCATTTTTCGTTTCTTGTGTGAATAGCCGCTCGGTCCTTACAAATCTAGAACTTGCCACGACGATACATTCCCGGTCCTTACCAACTTAAACCCAAGTAAGTAAATGATGGAGGCATTAGGACTAACCATTTTTTTTCTTTCAAAACCATTATTTTTCATTTTTTTTTACCTACCCAAAATCCCCCCTAGATAGCCCCTTTGAGCCTAAACCTTTCATTTCATTACCCCAAAACCCTTTTTACCCACCAAAAACCTTTTTATTTATTTTTTTTGTAACAAGTTCGCTTTTTCGTAAACTCACCTTTTTATGTGACGGTTGAAAAAAAAAATGAAGATGATGAAGTCAAAAACAAACAAAAGCTATAAAAGCTTGTTTGGAGAAATACTTCAAAATAAAAAGTCACTAAAAACAAGGTACTTCACGAAAACCGACGCTTGTTACGATTTTCGCCCTTTTTATTAACCACTAACCAACCACCCACCTTTAAACCCAAGCCTTCACCCAAAAGTCCTCTTGATATTTACAAAGGTGAAAAGTTAAAAAGGAGAAGGATTGATTGCTTGGCAAGCCTATGGAAGACGTAAGTTCCGTGCCGCTCTCGAGTGATTCACTAAAATATACATCTTCGGCCGAGTGTTGAGTGATCTCCCGTGAGGTATGTGAACTTGTATATAAATGGAATTTTAATAAGGCATGCTATGCCCAAATAAGTAATTCATCTTATGAAAAGTTCAAAATAAATCATAACGAATAGGATTGTAAATAAATAAAAATAAAACCTATAAAAACCTTGGATTCCCGACACTCTAGGACAAGCTAAAAAAAAACTTCTCTTCTACCTATTCCATTTGGGAGTGTAAGCCACATTTAAAGAGTTTTGCTTGAGGACAAGCAAAAGTTCAAGTGTGGGGGTATTTGATGTGTGTAAAATGCAACATATAAATCACATCAATTAAGGCATAAAACTAACCCTTTTTAAGTACTAATGTTGGAAAAAGAGTGTTTTTGTCTTCCTTTTGTATTTTCAGGATGAAATGAGCTCAAAATCACAAAAGAAGCAAAAAGACAACTAATTCTACCATAAAATACAAGAAAAGGAACAAAAGTGGATTGCCCGGACCCTCAACGGCACCTCCCAAGGCAAAGGAGAAGAAACAGAGTCTGAACACGCCCCGTGTCCAGCGAACACGGGGGCGTGCCCAGGAAGCAGCAGAAAAGACAAACCAGTAGAAGCTTCCATTGCCCACCACGGGGCCGTGTCCAGCGAGCACGGGGGCGTGGTGAAAGTACAGCAGGCGCATTAATTGTAATTCGCAATTACAATTAATGAGGAGAGAGAGTGTCAGGCGGGCACGGGGCCGTGTCCAGCCTTCTGTTCAGCCTATAAATAGAGGAGCTTGGCTTCATTCTCTCTCATCCCTTGGCACACCACCTCTCTCACACCTCATCCACCACCCACCACCACCATAACACCATCATCCACCACCATCATCCATTGTCCATCGTAGAGTGTGTGAGTCGTCTCGGGATCCAAGATTGATCGTAAGAGTTCTTGACAATCAAGGCCATGTTTGCCTAAGTCTCTTACATCACTTGGTGAAGACAAGTGTTTAGTATAATACTTTTTATTTTTAATCTTTTGCACTTTTTATTTGGTTTTATATTAATGACTTTAATAACTAGTTACTTATGTTGAAGGTGATTTTTCCTTATCGTTTGTCCGTGGTGTCTTGGCATTATTTTACTGTCTATATAAAATAAAAGATTTTCACCATTCATATCTCCACGGTCTATATGGAGGTATGTTGGCTACCTGGTCGGGGGTTAAGGGAACGGTTTGGTAAAGGTCTTGCCCTTGTTCAGCGTTTAGAGGTCCTGCTTGGGACCTGGGTCAGATTTAGTAGGATCTCCTTCAATGCCCATAGGTATTGGATGGCGGGGATCCAAACTCTTTGACCCCCTCATAAGTTAACTACTATTAATACTATAACCCGGCTATTTAGGACTGTATCCCTGCTGACTCAGACTACTTAGCCGAGGGTAACGTCACCGCCAAAAGCGGGGCCTACCACAATTTGCATTAATAACTTAATTCATTATCTTTCAATAATCCGACCCTTTAGGATTGTATCCTTGCTGACTCAAACTACTGGGTTGAGGGTAACGTCGCCTTCAAAAGAGGGGCCTACTACAATAACTAAGATAATCTCTTAAACAAGTGCAAAAGTGCGAAAATAATCAAAGGTTATACTAATACACGTGTCGGATCCAAGTGATTCATCTTGTCTATCTGTTGTTACTTTATTTTTATTTTCAGCATTTAGTTAGTTTTTATTTTTCTTAGTTTAAAACATTTTTCTCACTTTTTGATTTGATTAGACGTTGAGGATAAACCGGTATTAAAAGCTCTTGTGTCCTTGGACGACCTCGGTATCTTACCAACACTATACTACGTCCACGATGGGTGCACTTGCCCATATGTGTGTTTAGTGTTAGTAAATATCGTGTTTTATAAATTTAAAACTTGGCTAAAAGTGTAAAAAGGGGCTTAAATATACATCAAAAATAAATTACACTACACACGCATCAACTTGGCATAGAGTTGGTTTCCCTGAAGCAACTCGAGAACCAAACGTAGATGTTGCGCGTGTTCGGCTTTCGATTTGGAATAAATCAAGACATCGTCGATGAACACGATGACGAAACGGTCAAGATAAGGCTTACACACGCGATTCATGAGGTCCATAAAAACCGCGGGTGCGTTGGTTAGACCAAAGGGCATAACAACAAATTCGTAATGGCCATAACGGGTTCGAAAAGCGGTTTTGGGTATGTCTTCCTCTTGAATCCATAGCTGATGATATCCTGAACGTAGATCGATCTTAGAGAAACATGCTGCACCTTGTAGCTGATCAAACAAATCGTCAATTCGGGGTAAGGGGTATCGGTTCTTAATGGTTAGCTTATTCAACTCCCGATAGTCGATGCACATCCGGAACGATCCATCCTTCTTCTTGACAAAAAGGACTGGCGCGCCCCAAGGAGAGGTGCTTGGGCGAATAAAGCCTTTTTCGAGTAATTCCTGGAGTTGGTTCGAGAGTTCCCTCATTTCGGATGGAGCGAGTCGATAAGGGGCTTTGGCAACGGGGTTAGCTCCAGGAATGAGGTCGATACGAAAGTCGATATCACGACTAGGTGGTAGTCCGGGAAGATCATCAGGGAACACCTGAGGAAATTCACGAACCACTGGAACATCTTTAACTTCAACTTTCTTTTTCTTTCCCTTCTCCGCTACTACAATGTTGGCTAAGAAAGCTCGGTATTCCTTGCGGAGATACTTGCTGGCTTGAATACACGACATAAGCTTGAGACCTTTCGACGTTGTTTCACCGTATACACATAGGAGATCACCATTTGCGAGCGAGAATCGAATCATCTTCTCGAAGCACACAACTTCAGCATGGTTTTCACGAAGAAAGTCCATGCCTATTATGACATCAAAACTTCCGAGTTGCATCGGAATAAGGTCGATTGGGAAGATGTGATTGTTGAGTTCGAGAGTACAATCACGGAGTACTGAATTAACGACAATAGTTCTTCCTGTAGCAACTTCGACTTCGAATGACGAGGACAGATAAGAGCGCTTACGACTAAGGAGCTTCTCGAATTCAAATGACACAAAGCAGTTATCGGCTCCAGTATCAAACAAACATGATGCATAAATACCATTCACAAGGAACGTACCATTAACCACGTTGTTATCCGCCTGAGCCTGGCGGGCATTGATGTTGAAGGTTCGGGCATGGGCTGCTTGCTGCTGTTGCTGAGGCTGCTGTTGCTGCTGCTGCGGTTGTTGCTGCTGGGGCTCTTGCTTAACCACCCTGTTCGGGCATCTGTTGGCAAAGTGGTTAGGGTTACCACATGCAAAGCAGACTCGAGCATTGACTGCTGGTGCTTGAGCTGCTTGTTGACCTTGAGGGGCAGGGAGTAGAGCTTGGTTGACAGTAGCTTGAGCTGGGGCTTGACGAGGACCATAGCGACAGTTCGCAGTGAAATGATCGTACAGATTGCAGGGAGTGCAAAAACGACAAGCTAGACCCACTGGATGATGATACGAACATGTCGGGCAGAGTGGGTGAGGGCCTGTGTATGCACGCTTTGCTGGCGGTGCATTAATCACTGGGGCTGAGCGCTGGTGCTGCTGCTGTTGAGCTGGTACTGCTTGGAGTGGAGTAGCAAGGGTTGCGGCAGCACAGCTCTTGTTGCTGGAGCTGTTGTTGTTCTTCTTCTTCCTTCTTCTTGAAGACTTGGAGGATTGAGCAGATGAGTCGGTGGGTGTTGCAGTGGCTTGATGCAGAGACTTGGTTTGCTTATCCCAAAAACCAGACTTCACTCGCTTATCATTGATCTCAGCGGCGAGTAGGTAGGTTTCCTCGATCGTTGCTGGCTTGGCGGCGTGAACAAAGTCGGCTACACAGTCGGGTAGGGCTCAGATATACTTCTTGATGGCTTGATCTGAGGTCTTGACTTGATCAGGACAGATAATGCTAAGCTGCTTGAAGCAAGCAGTGAGAGCAACGTTGTCTCCATCCTTCTGCTTGATTCCCCAGAACTCGTCCTCCAGCTTTTAGCGTTCACGAGGAGGGCAGAATTCTTCGATCATAATCGCTTTCAACTCCTTCCATGATAGCCTGTAAGCTGCATCATTTCCGCGCTTGTTTCGTTTTCGGCCGTCCACCAGTCTAGAGCACGGGACTGGAAGACGCCTGTAGCATTGAGAGTGCGGAGATGTTTAGGACATCCGCTCTGGCGCAGAGTGACTTCGACCGAGTCGAACCAGTGAAACATGGCTGTTGGACCATCTTCGCCAGTGAACTCTTTTGGTCCACACGCTTTGAACTGCTTGAAGCTGAAAGCAGCCTTGCTCGATTCCTTAGGGATTTCGGCTCGGGATTCTTCAGACGACTTGCTAGCATTTTCATACACCTCACTCACAGCTTTCGCCATAGTTTTGGAGATGATGGCAGCGAGACGTCTGTCCCTCTTTTCTTGGCGGGTAAGTGGGGTTCGGTGTCGGGATCCAGACGACGACATGGTCTGCATTAGACATCGTCACGA